>NW_027516337.1:0-61018 GCF_048772815.1 Callospermophilus lateralis
AGAGTTCCAAATTCATCTATCTACATAGGAGAGAACAGACTGAAACCTAAATATAAAAACTGCTACTGTAGACGAACGCTTCAACCTAGAAGAACAAAGTTTTGTGAGCCAAGTGTGATTTCTGTACTGATCATTACCACCAAGTAACATCAAGATTGGGTGAAAAAATATTTGCTGGTATTTCGGAAACTCGTTGTTTCTTAGAAGCTTGGCAACCCCTCTCAATGAAAGTGCTTTTCCACATTCTCTGCCCAGGGCTACTTGAAGAGGAAACAAACCATAGAGACAAAACTGAGAACTACTTTATTTTGTCAAGTTTCAAAGAGCTACTACAAACCATGTTGGATTTAGAGTTCCAAATTCATCTATCTATATAGCAGAGAACAGAGTGAAACCAAAAATAAAAACTGCAACAGTAAACGAACGTTTCCTCCTAGAAGAACAAAATTTGGTGAGCCAAGTGGGATTTGTGTACTTGTCATTACCACCACGTATCATCAAGATTGGGTGAAAAAATATTTGCTGGTAATTCGGAAACTCGTAATTTCTTGGAAGCTTGGCAGCCACTTTCAATGAAAGTGCTTTTCCAGAGTCTCTGCTTAATGCTACTTGAAGAGGAAACAAACCATAGAGACAAACTGAGAAGTACTTTTTTTTTTGTCAAGTTTCAAAGAGCGACTACAAACCATGTTGGATTTAGCTTTCCAAATTCATCTATCTATATAGGAGAGAACAGAGGGAAACCTAAATATATAAACGACTACTGTAGATGACCGCTTCAACCTAGAAGAAAAAAATTTGGTGAGCCAAGTGGGATTTGTGTACTTGTCATTAGCACCACGCATCATCAAGTTTGGGTGAAAAAATATTTGCTGGTATTTCGGAAACTCGTAATTTCTTGGCAGCTTGGCAACCCCTTTCAATGAAAGTGCTTTTCCACAGTCTTTGCTTAGGGCTACTTGAAGAGGAAACGATCCATACAGACAAAACTGAGAACTCCTTTATTTTGTCAAGTTTCAAAGAGCGACTACAAACCATGTTGGATTTAGATTTCCAAATTCATGTATCTATATAGGAGAGAACAGAGGGAAACCAAAATATAAAAACGACTACTGTAAACGAACGCTTCAACCTAGGAGAACAAAAATGGTGAGCCAAGTGGGATTTGTGTACTGATCATTACCACCAAGTATCATCAAGATTGGGTGAAAAAATATTTGCTGGTATTTCGAAAACTCGTTATTTCTTTGAAGCTGGCAACCCCTCTCAATTAAAGTGCTTTTCCACAGTCTGTGCCTAGGGCTACTTGAAGAGGAAACAACCCATAGAGACAAAACTGAGAATGCCTTTATTTTGCCACGTTTCAAAGAGCTACTACAAACCATGTTGGATTTAGAGTTCCAAATTCATCTATCTATATAGGAGAGAACAAAGTGAAACCTAAAAATAAAAACTGCTACTTTAAACGAACGCTTCAACCTTGAAGAACAAAATTTGTTGAGCCAAGTGAGATTTGTGTACTTTTCATACCACCATGTATCATCAAGACTGGGTGAAAAAGTATTTGCTGGTATTTCGGAAACTCGTAATTTTTTAGAAGCTTGGCAACTCCTTTCAATGAAACGGCTTTTCCACAGTCTCTGCTTAGGGCTATTTGAAGAGTAAACAAATCATAGACACAAAAATGAGAACTCCTTTATTTTGTCAAATTTCAGAGAGCTACTACAAACCATGTTGGATTTAGAGTTCCAAATTCATCTATCTATATTGGAGAGAACAGAGGGAAACCTAAAAATATATACTGCTACTGTAAACCAACGCTTCAACATAGAAGAACAAAATGTGATGAGTCAAGTGGGATTTGTGTACCGATCATTACCACCCAGTATCATCAAGATTGGGTGAAAATATATTTGCTGGTATTTCAGAAACTCGTTATTTCTTGGAAGCTTGGCAACCCCTTTCAATGAAAGTGCTTTTCCACAGTCTCTGCTTTGGTCTACTTGAAGAGGAAACAAATCATAGAGACAAAACTGAGAACTCCTTTGTTTTGTCAAGTTTCAAATAGCAACTACAAACCATGTTGGATTTAGAGTTCCTAATTCATCTATCTATATATGAGAGAACAGAGGGAAACCTAAAATATAAACTGCTACTGTAAATGAACGCTTCAACTTAGAAGAACAAAATTTGGTGAGTCAAGTTGGCTTTGAGTACCGATCATTACCACAAAGTATCATCAAGATTGGGTGAAAAAATATTTGCTGATATTTCGGAAACTCGTTATTTCTTAGAAGCTTGGCAACCCCTCTCAATGAAAGTGATTTTCCACAGTCTGTGCCTAGGGCTACTTGAAGAGGAAACAAATCATAGAGACAAAACTGAGAACTCCTTTATTTTGTCAAGTTTCAAAGAGCTACTACAAACCATGTTGGATTTAGAGATCCAAATTCAGCTATCTATATAGGAGAGAAAAGAGGGAAACCTAAAAATATAAACTGCTACTGTAAACAAACGCTTCAAACTAGAAGAACAAAATTTGGTGAGTCATTTGGGATTTCTGTACCGATCATTACCACCAAGTATCATCAAGATCGGGTGAAAAAATATTTGCTGGTATTTCGGAAACTTGTTATTTCTTCGAAGATTGGCAACCACTTTCAATGGAAGTGCTTTTCCACAGTCTCTGCTTAGGGCTACTTGAAGAGGAAACAAACCATAGAGACAAAACTGAGAACTACTTTTTTTGTCAAGTTTCAAAGAGCTACTACAAACCATGTTGGATTTAGAGTTCCAAATTTATGTATCTATATAGGAGAGAACAAAGGGAAACCTAAAAATAAAAACTGCTACTGAAAACGAACGCTTCAACCTAGAAAAACAAAATTTCATGAGCCAAGTGGGATTTGTGTACTTGTCATTACCACCACGTATCATCAAGATTGGGTAAAAAAATATTTGCTGGTATTTCGGAAACTCGTAATTTCTTGGAAGCTTGGCAACCCCTTTCAATGAAAGTGCTTTTCCACAGCCTCTACTTAGGGCTACTTGAAGAGTAACAAACCATAGAGACAAAACTGAGAACTACTTTTTTTGTCAAGTTTCAAAGAGCTACTACAAACCATGTTGGATTTAGAGTTCCAAATTCATCTATTTATATAGGAGAGAACAGAGTGAAACCCACATATAAAAACTGCTACTGTAGACGAACCATTCAACCTAGAAGAACAAAATTTTGTGAGCCAAGTGGGATTTGTGTACTGATCATTACCACCAAGTATCATCAAGATTGGGTGAAAAAATATTTGCTGGTATTTCGGTAACTCGTTATTTCTTAGAATCTTGGCAACCTCTCTCAATTAAAGTGGTTTTCCACAGTCTGTGCCTATGGCTACTTGAAGAGGAAACAAACCATAGAGACAAAATCTTAGAACTCCTTTACTTTGTCAAGTTTCAAAAAGCTACTACAAACCATGTTGGATTTAAAGTTCCAAATTCATCTATCTATATAGGAGAGAACAAAGTGAAACCTAAAAATAAAAAATGCTACTGTAAACGAACGCTTCAACCTAGAGGAACAAAATTTGGTTAGTAAAGTGGGATTTGTGTACTTGTCATTACCACCACGTATCATCAAGATTGGGTCAAAAAATATTTGCTGGTATTTCGGAAACTCGTAATTTCTTGGAAGCTTGGCAACCCCTTTCAATGAAAGTGCTTTTCAACAGTCTCTGCTTAGGGCTACTTGAAGAGGAAACAAATCATAGAGACAAAACTGAGAACCACATTATTTTTGTGAAGTTTCAAAGAGCTACTACAAACCATGTTGAATTTAGAGTTCCAAATTCATCTATCTATATAGGAGAGAACAGAGTGAAACCTAAAAATAAAAACTGCTACTTGAAACGAACGCTTCAACCAAGAAGAACAAAATTTGGTGAGCCAAGTGGGATTTGTGTACCGATCATTACCACCACGTAACATCAAGATTGGGTGAAAAAATATTTGCTGGTATTTCGGAAACTCCTAAATTCTTGGAAGCTTTGCAAACCCTTTCAATGAAAGTGCTTTTCCACAGTCTCTGCTTAGGGCTACTTTATGAGGAAACAAATCATAGACAGAAAACAGAGAATTCCTTTATTTTGTCAAGTTTCAAAGAGCTACTACAAACCATGTTGGATTTAGAGTTCCAAATTCATCTATCTATATAGGAGAGAACAGAGTGAAACCAAAAATAAAAACTGCAACTGTAAACGAACGTTTCCTCCTAGAAGAACAAAATTTGGTGAGCCAAGTGGGATTTGTGTACTTGTCATTAAAACCACGTATCATCAAGATTGGGTGAAAAAATATTTGCTGGTAATTCGGAAACTCGTAATTTCTTGGAAGCTTGGCAACCCCTTTCAATGAAAGTTCTTTTCCAGAGTCTCTGCTTAATGTTACTTGAAGAGGAAACAAACCATAGAGACAAACTGAGAAGTACTTTTTTTTTTGTCAAGTTTCAAAGAGCGACTACAAACCATGTTGGATTTAGCTTTCCAAATTCATCTATCTATATAGGAGAGAACAGAGGGAAACCTAAATATATAAACGACTACTGTAGATGAACGCTTCAACCTAGAAGAAAAAAATTTGGTGAGCCAAGTGGGATTTGTGTACTTGTCATTAGCACCACGCATCATCAAGTTTGGGTGAAAAAATATTTGCTGGTATTTCGGAAACTCGTAATTTCTTGGAAGCTTGGCAACCGCTTTCAATGAAAGTGCTTTTCCACAGTCTTTGCTTAGGGCTACTTGAAGAGGAAACGATCCATACAGACAAAACTGAGAACTCCTTTATTTGTCAAGTTTCAAAGAGCGACTACAAACCATGTTGGATTTAGATTTCCAAATTCATGTATCTATATAGGAGAGAACAGAGGGAAACCAAAATATAAAAACGACTACTGTAGACGAACGCTTCAACCTAGGAGAACAAAAATGGTGAGCCAAGTGGGATTTGTGTACTGATCATTACCACCAAGTATCATCAAGATTGGGTGAAAAAATATTTGCTGGTATTTCGAAAACTCGTTATTTCTTTGAAGCTGGCAACCCCTCTCAATTAAAGTGCTTTTCCACAGTCTGTGCCTAGGGCTACTTGAAGAGGAAACAACCCATAGAGACAAAACTGAGAATGCCTTTATTTTGCCAAGTTTCAAAGAGCTACTACAAACCATGTTGGATTTAGAGTTCCAAATTCATCTATCTATATAGGAGAGAACAAAGTGAAACCTAAAAATAAAAACTGCTACTTTAAACGAACGCTTCAACCTTGAAGAACAAAATTTGTTGAGCCAAGTGAGATTTGTGTACTTTTCATACCACCACGTATCATCAAGATTGGGTGAAAAAGTATTTGCTGGTATTTCGGAAACTCGTAATTTTTTAGAAGCTTGGCAACTCCTTTCAATGAAACGGCTTTTCCACAGTCTCTGCTTAGGGCTATTTGAAGAGTAAACAAATCATAGACACAAAAATGAGAACTCCTTTATTTTGTCAAATTTCAGAGAGCTACTACAAACCATGTTGGATTTAGAGTTCCAAATTCATCTATCTATATTGGAGAGAACAGAGGGAAACCTAAAAATAAAAAATGCTACTGTAAACGAACGCTTCAACCTAGAGGAACAAAATATATTGAGCCAAGTGGGATTTGTGTTCTTGTCATTACCACCACGTATCATCAAGATTGTGTGAAAAAGTATTTGCTGGTATTTCGGAAACTCGCAATTTCTTGGAAGCTTTTCAACTCCTTTCAATGAAAGTGTTTTTCCACAGTCTCTGCTTAGGGCTACTTGAAGAGGAAAGAAATCATAGAGACAAAACTGAGAGCTACTTTTTTTTGTCAAGTTTCAAAGAGCTACTACAAACCATGTTGGATTTAAAGTTCAAAATTCAACTATCTATATAGGAGAGAAAAGAGGGAAACCTAAAAATATAAACTGCTACATAATCGAACAATTCAAACTAGAAGAACAAAATTTGGTGAGTCAATCGGATTTGTGTACCGATCATTACCACCAAGTATCATCAAGATTGGGTGAATAAATATTTGCTGGCAATTTTTAAACTCGTTATTTCTTGGAAGCTTCGCAACCCCTTTCTATGAAAGTGATTTTCCACAGTCTTTTCCTAGGGCTACTTGAAGAGGAAACAAACCATAGAGAAAAAACTGAGAACTACTTTATTTTGTCAAGTTTCAAAGAACTACTGCAAACCATGTTGAATTTAGAGTTCTAATTTCATCTATCAATATAGGAGAGAACAGAGTGAAACCTAAAAATAAAAACTGCTACTGTAAACGAACGCTTCAACCTAGAAGAACAAAATTTGGTGAGCCAAGTGGGATTTGTTGTCTAGTCATTAGCACCACGTATCATCAACATTGGGTGAAAAAATATTTGCTGGTATTTCGGAAACTCGTAATTTCTTGGAAGCTTGGAAACACCTTTCAATGAAAGTGCTTTTCCACAGTCTCTACTTAGGGCTACTTGAAAAGGAAACAAATCATACAGACAAAACTGAGAACTCCTTTATTTTGTCAAGTTTAAAGAGCCACTACAAACCATGTTGGATTTAGAGTTCCAAATTCATCTATCTATATAGGAGAGAACAGAGTGAAACCTAAAAATAAAAACTGCTACTGTAAACGAACGCTTCAACCTAGAAGAATAAAATTAGGTGAGCCAAGTGGGATTCGTGTACTTTTCATTACCACCAAGTATCATCAAGATTGGGTGAAAAAATATTTGCTAGTATTTCGGAAAATCGTTATTTTTGGAAGCTTCGCAACCCCTTTCAATGAAAGTGCTTTTCCACAGTCTTCGCTTAGGACTACTTGAAGAGGAAACAAACCATAGAGAAAAAACTGAGCACTCCTTTTTTTTTGTCAAGTTTCTAAGAGCTACTACAAACCATGTTGGATTTAGAGTTCCAAATTCATCTATCTACCTAGGAAAGAACAGAGTGAAACCTAAATATTAAAACTGCTACTTAGACGAACGTTTCAAACTAGAAGAACAAAATTTGGTAAGCCAAGTGGGATTTGTGTACTGATCATTACCACCAAGTTTCATCAAGATTGGGTGAAAGAATATTTGCTGGTATTTCGGAAACTCGTTATTTCTTAGAATCTTGGCAACCCCTCTCAGTGAAAGTGCTTTTCCACAGTCTGTGCCTAGGGCTATTTGAAGAAAAAAAAAATCATAGAGACAAAACTGAGAACTGCTTTATTTTGTCAATTTTCAAAGAGCTACTACAAACCATGTTGGATTTAGAGTTCCAAATTCAACTATCTATATAGGAGAGAACACAGGGAAACCTTAATATAAAAACTGCTACTGTAAACGAACGCTTCAAACTAGCAGAACACAATTTGGTGAGTCAAGTGGGATTTGTGTACTGATCATTACCACCAAGTATCATCAGGATTGGGTGAAAAAATATTTGCTGCTATTGCGGAAAATCGTTATTTCTTAGAAGCTTGGCAACCCCTCTCAATGAAAGTGCTTTTCCACAGTCTGTGTGTAGGGCTATTTGAAGAGGAAACAAACCATAGAGACAAAACTGAAGAACAAAATTTTGTGAGCCAATTGGGATTTTGTACTTGTCATTACCACCACGTATCATCAAGATTGGGTGAAAAAATATTTGCTGGTATTTCGGAAACTCGTAATTTCTTGGAAGCTCGGCAACCCATTTCAATGGAAGTGCTTTTCCACAGTCTCTGCTTAGGGCTACTTGAAGAGGAAACAAACCATAGAGACAAAGCTGAGAACTCCTTTATTTTGTCCACTTTCAAAGAGCTACTACAAACCATGTTGGATGTAGAGTTCCAAATTCATCTATCTATATAGGAGAGAACAGATAAAAACCTTAAAATAAAAACTGCTACTGTAAACGAACGCTTCAAATTAGAAAAACAAAATTTGGTGAGCCATGTGGAATTTGTGTAGTGATCATTAGCACCCCGTATAATCAAGATTGGGTGAAAAAATATTTGCTAGTATTTCGGAAACTCGTTATTTCTTAGAAGCTTGGCGACCCCTCTGAATGAAAGTGCTTTTAAACAGTCTGTGCCTAGGGCTACTTGAAGAGGAAACAAACCATACAGACAAAACTGAGAACTGCTTTTTTTTTGTCAAGTTTCAAAGAGCTACTACAAACCATGTTGGATTTAGAGTTCCAAATTCATCTATCTATATAGGAGAGAACAGAGAGTAACCCAAGTATAAAAACTGCTACTGTAAACGAACGGTTCAAACTAGAAGAACAAAATTTGGTGAGTCAAGTGGGATTCGTGTACTGATCATTACCACCACGTATCATCAAGATTCGGTGAAAAAATATTTGCTGGTATTTCCGAAAAGAAAGTGCTTTTCCACAGTCTGTGTCTAGGGCTACTTGAAGAGGAAACAAACTATAGAAACAAAACTGAGAACTCCTTTATTTTATGAAGTTTCAAAGAGCTACTACAAACCATGTTGGATTTAGAGTTCCAAATTCATCTATCAATATAAGAGAGAGAAGAGTGAAAATACATATAAAAACTGCTACTGTAGACGAACGCAAAAACCTAGAAGAACAAAATTTGGTGAGCCAAGTGGGATTATTGTACAGTTCATTAGCACCACGTATAATCAAGATTGGGTGAAAAAATATTTGCTAGTATTTCGGAAACTCATTATTTTTTAGAACCTTGCAACCCCTGTCAATGAAAGTGCTTTTCCACAGTCTGTGCCTAGGGCTACTTGCAGAGGAAACAAACCATAGAGACAAAACTGAGAACTCCTTTATTTTGTCAAGTTTCAAAGAGCTACTACAAACCATGTTGGAATTAGAGTTCAAAATTTACCTATTTATATAGGAGAGAACAGAGTGAAACCTAAAAATAAAAACTGCTACGGTAAACGAATGCTTCAACCTAGAAGAACAAAATTTGGTGAGTCAAGTGGGATTTGTGTACCGATCATTACCACCAAGTATCAAAGATTGGGTGAAAAAATATTTGGTGGTATTTCGGAAACTCGTAATTTCTTGGAAGCTTGACGACCCCTTTAAATGAAAGTGCTTTTCCACAGTCTCTGCTTAGGGCTACTTGAAGAGGAAACAAACCATAGAGACAAAACAGGAACTGCTTTTTTTGTCAAGTTTCAAAGAGCTACTACACACCATGTTGGATTTAGAGTTCCAAATTCATCTATCTATATAGGAGAGAACAGAGGGAAACCTAAATATAAAAACTGCTACTGTAGACAAACGCTTCAACCAAGAAGAACACAATTTGGTGACCCAAGTGGGATTTGTGTGCTGATCAATACCACCACGTATCATCAAGATTGGGTGAAAAAATATTTGCTGGTATTTCGGAAACTCGTTATTTCTTAGAAGCTTGGCAACCCCTCTCAGTGAAAGTGCTTTTCCACAGTCTGTGCATAGGGCTATTTGAAGAAAAAAAAATCATAGAGACAAAACTGAGAACTGCTTTATTTTGTCAATTTTCAAAGAGCTACTACAAGACTTGTTGGATTTAGAGTTCCAAATTCAACTATCTATATAGGAGAGAACATAGGGAAACCTAAATATAAAAACTGCTACTGTAAACGAACGCTTCAAACTAGAAGAACAAAATTTGGTGAGTCACGTGGGATTTGTGTACTGATCATTACCACCAAGTATCATCAATATTGGGTTGAAAAATATTTGCTTTTATTTCGGAAACTCGTTATTTCTTAGAAGCTTGGCAACCCCTCTCAATGAAAGTGCTTTTCCACAGTCTGTGCCTAGGGCTACTTGAAGAGGAAACTAACCATACAGACAAAAGTGAGAACTACTTTATTTTATCAAGTTTCAAAGAGCTACTACAAACCATGTTAGATTCAGAGTTCCAAATCTTCTATCTATATATGAGAGAACAGAGGGAAAACTAAATATAAAAACTGCTACTCTAGACGAACGCTTCAACGTAGAAGAACAAAATTTGGTGAGCCAAGTGCAATTTGTGTACTGATCATTACCACCAAGTATCATCAAGATTGGGTGAAAAAATATTTGCTGGTATTTTGGAAACTCCTTATTTCTTAGAAGCTTGGCAACACCTCTCAATGAAAGTGCTTTTCCACAGTCTGTGCCTAGGGCTACTTGAAGAGGAAACAAACCATAGAGACAAAACTGAGAACTCCTTTATTTTGTCAAGTTTCAAAGAGCTACTACAAACCATGTTAGATTTAGAGTTCCAAATTCATCTATCTATATAGAAGAGAACAAAGGAAAACCTAAATATAAAAACTGCTACTGTAGACAAACGCTTCAACCTAGAAGAACACAATTTGGTGACCCAAGTCGGAATTGTGTGCTGATCGTTACCACCACGTATCATCAAGATTGGGTGAAAAAATATTTGCTGATATTTCGGAAACTCGTTATTTCTTAGAAGCTTTCAATTTCTCTCAATGAAAGTGCTTTTCCACAGTCTGTGCCTAGGGCTACTTGAAGAGAAAAAAAATCATAGAAACAAAACTGAGAACTCCTTTATTGTGTCAAGTATCAAAGAGCTAATACAAAACATGTTGGATTTAGAGTTCCAAATTCATCTATCTATATAGGAGAGAACAGAGAAAAACCTAAATATAAAAACTGCTACTGTAGACGAATGCTTCAACCTAGAAGAACAAAATTTGGTAAAGCAAGTGGGATTTGTGTACTGATCATTACCACCAAGTATCATCAAGATTTGGTGAAAAAATACATGCTGGTATTTCGGAAAATCTTTATTTCTTATAATCTTTGCAACCCCTCTCAATGAAAGTGCTTTTCCACAGTCTGTGCCTAGGACTACTTGAAGAGTAAACAAACCATATAGACAAAACTGAGAACTCTTTATTTTGTCAAGTTTCAAAGGGCTACTACAATCCATTTTGTATTTAGAGTTCCAAATTCATCTATCTATATAGGAGAGAACAGAGTGAAACCTAAATATAAAAACTGCTACTGTAGACGAACGCTTCAAACTAGAAGAACAAAATTAGGAGAGCCAAGTGGGATTTGTGTATTGATTATTACCACACGTATCATCAAGATTGGGTGAAAAAATATTTGCTGCTATTTCGGAAATTAGTAATTTCTTAGAAGCTTGGCAACCCCTTTCAATGAAAGTGCTTTTCCACATTCTGTGCCTAGGGCTATTGAAAAGGAAACAAACCATAGAGAAAAAACTGAGAACTCCTTTATTTTGTCAAGTTTGAAAGAGCTACTAAAAAACATGTTGGATTTAGAGTTCCAAATTCATCTATGTATACAGGAGAGAACAGAGTGAAACCTAAAAATAAAAACTGCTACTGTAAAGGAACGAGGCAAACTAGAAGAACAAAATTTGTTGAACCAAGTGGGATTTTTGTACTTGTCATTACAACCACGTATCATCAAGATTGGGTAAAAACATTTTGCTGGTATTTCGGAAACTCTTAATTTCTTGGAAGCTTGGCAACCTCTTTCAATGAAAGTGCTTTTCCACAGTCTCTGCTTAGGGCTACTTGAACTGGAAACAAACCATAGAGACAAAACTGAGAACCACTTTTTATTGAAGTTTCAAAGAGCTACTACAAACCATGTTGGATTTAGAGTTTCAAATTCATCTATCTATGTAGAAGAGAACAGAGAAAAACCTAAATATAAAAACTGCTACTGTAGACGAACGCTTCAACCTAGAAGAACAAAATTTGGTGAGCCAAGTGGGATTTGTGTACTGATCATTACCACCAAGTATCATCAAGATTGGGTGAAAAAATATTTGCTGGTATTTTGGAAACTCGTTATTTCTTAGAAGCTTGGCAACCCCTCTCAATGAAAGTGCTTTTCCACAGTCTATGCCTAGGGCTACTTGAAGAGGAAACAAACCATAGAGTCAAAACTGAGAACTCCTTTATTTTGTCAAGTTTCAAAGAGCTACTACACACCATGTTGGGTTTAGAGTTCCAAATTCATGTATCTATATAGGAGGGAACAGAGGGAAACCTAAATATAAAAACTGCTATTGTAGACGAAAGCTTCAACCTAAAAGAACAAAATTTGGTGAGCCAAGTGGGATTTATGTACCAATCATTACCACCACGTATCATCAAGTTTGGGTGAGAAAATATTTGCTGGCATTTCGGACACTCGTTATTTCTTAGAAGCTTTCAACACCTCTCAATGAAAGTGCTTTTCCACAGTCTGTGCCTAGGGCTACTTGAAGAGAAAAAAATCATAGAGACAAAACTGAGAACTCCTTTATTGTGTCAAGTTTCAAAGAGCTACTACAAAACATGTTGGATTTAGAGTTCCAAATTCATCTATGTATATAGGAGAGAACAGAGAAAAACCTAAATATAAAAACTGCTACTGTAGACGAATGCTTCAACCTAGAAGAACAAAATTTTTTGAGCCAAATGGGACTTGTGTACTGATCATTACCCCGAAGTATCATCAAGATTGGGTGAAAAAATATTTGCTGGTATTTTGGAAAATCGTTATTTCTTATTATCTTGGCAACCCCTCTCAATGAAAGTGCTTTTCCACAGTCTGTGCCTAGGGCTACTTGAAGAGAAAACAAACAATATAGACAAAACTGAGAACTCCTTTATTTTGTCAAGTTTCAAAGGGCTACTACAAACCATGTTGGATTTAGAGTTCCAAATTCATCTATCTATATAGGAGAAAACAGAGTGAAACCTAAATATAAAAACTGCTACTGTAGACGAACGCTTCAAACTAGAAGAACAAAATTTGGTGAGCCAAGTGGTATTAGTGTATTGATTATTACCACCAAGTATCATCAAGATTGGGTGAAAAAATATTTGCTGGTATTTCGGATATTCGTTATATCTTAGAAGCTTGGCAACCCCTCTCAATGAAGTGCTTTTCCACAGTCTGTGCCTAGGGCTATTGAAGAGGAAACAAATCATAGAGACAAAACTGAGAACTCCTTTATTTTGTCAACTTTCAAAGAGCTAGTACAAACCATGTTGGATTTAGAGTTCCAAATTCATCTATCTATATAGGAGAGAACAGAGGGAAACCTAAAAATATAAACTGACACTGTAAACGAACGATTCAACCTAGAAGAACAAAATTTGGTGAGCCAAGTGGGATTTGTGTACTTGTCTTTACGACCGCGTATCATCAAGATTGGGTGAGAAAATTTTTGCTGGTATTCCGGAAACTCGTTATTTCTTGGAAGCTTGGCAACCCCTTTCAATGAAAGTGCTTTTCCACAGTCTCTGCTTAGGGCTACTTGACGAGGAAACAGATGGTAGAGACAAAACTGAGAACTTCTTTTTTTTGTCAAGTTTCAAAGAGCTATTACAAACCATGTTAGATTTAGAGTTCCAAATTCATTTATCTATAAAAGAGAGAACAGAGGGAAACCTAAATATAAAAACTGCTACTGTAGTGAATGCTTCAACCTAGAAGAACAAAATTTGGTGAGTCAAGTGGGATTTGAGTAATGCTCATTACCACCAATTACCATAAAGATTGGGTGAAAAAATATTTGCTGGTATTTCGGAAACTCGTTATTTCTTAGAAGGTTGGCAACCCCTCTCAATGAAAGTGCTTTTCCACAGTCTGTGCCTAGGGCTACATGAAGAGGAAACAAAGCATTGAGACAAAACTCAGAACTCCTTTATTTTCTCAAGTTTCAAAGAGCTACTACAAATCATGGTGGAATTAGAGTTCCAAAATCATCTATCTATATAGGAGAAAACAGAGTGAAACCTAAAAATAAAAACTGCTACTGTAAAGGAACGATTCAACCTAGAAGAACACAATTTGGTGAGCCAAGTGGGATTGTGTACTGATCATTACCACCAAGTATCATCAAGATTGGGTGAAAAAATATTTGCTGGTATTTCGGAAACTCGTTATTTCTTTGAAGCTTAGCAACCCCTCTCAATGAAAGTGCTTTTCCACAGTCATTGCCTAGGGCTAGTTGAAGAGGAAACAAACCACAGAGACAAAACTGAGAACTCCTTTATTTTGTCAAGTTTCAAAGAGCTACTACAAACTATGTTGGATTTAGAGTTCCAAACTCATCTATCTATATAGGAGAGAAGAGAGGGAAACCTAAATATAAAAACTGCTACTGTAGACGAACGCTTCAAGTTTGTCAAGTTTCAAAGAGCTACTACAAACCATGTTGGATTTAGAGTTCCAAATTCATCTGTCTATATAGTAGAGAACAGAGGGACACCTAAAAAAATAAACTGCTACTGTAAAAGAAAGCTTCAACCTAGAAGAACAAAATTTGGTGAGTCAAGTGGGATTTGTGTACCGATCATTACCACCACGTATCATCAAGATTTTGTGAAAAAATATTTGCTGGTGTTTCGGAAACTCGTTATTTCTTGGAAGCTTGGCAACTCCTCTCAATGAAAGTGCTTTTGCACAGTCTGTGCCTAGTGCTATTTGAAGAGGAAACAAACCATAAAGACAAAAGTGGGAACTCCTTTATTTTGTCAAGTTTCAAAGAGCTACTACAAACCATGCTGGATTTAGAGTTCCAAATTCATCTATCTATATAGGAGAGAACAGAGGGAAACCTAAAATTAAAAACTGCTACTGTAAACGAACGCTTCAACCTAAAGAACAAAATTTGGTGAGCAAAGTGGGATTTGTGTACCGATCATTACCACCACGTATCATCAAGATTGGGTGAAAAAATATTTGCTGGTATTTCGGAAACTCGTAATTTCTTGGAAGCTTGGCAACCCCTCTCAATGAATGTGCTTTTCCAAATTCTGTGCCTAGGACTACTTGAAGAGGAAACAAACCATAGAGACAAAACTGAGAACTCCTTTATTTTGTCTACTTTCAACGAGCTACTACAATCCATGTTGGATTTAGAGTTCCAAATTCATCTATCTATATGAAAGAGAACAGAGTGATACCTAAAAATAAAAACTGCTACTTAAACGAACGTTTCAACCTAGAGAAACAAAATTTGGTGAGGCAAGTGGGATTTCTGTACTGATCATTACCACCAAGTATCATCCAGATTGGGTGAAAAAATATTTGCTATTTAAATATTTTTAAATATTTAATATTTAAATATTTAAATATTTTTAGAGTAAATATTAATTTAGAGTAAATAAATTTAGAGTAAATATTAAATATTTAAATATTTTTAGAGTTCCAAATTCATCTATCTATATAAAAGAGAACAGAGTGAAACCTAAAAATAAAAACTGCTACTTAAACGAACGCTTCAACCTAGAAGAACAAAATTTGGTGAGGCAAGTGGGATTTCTGTACTGATCATTACCACCATGTATCATCCAGATTGGGTGAAAAAATATTTGCTGGCATTTCGGAAACTCGTTATTTCTTAGATGCTTGGCAACCCCTCTCAATGAAAGAGCTTTCCCACTGTCTGTGCCTAGGGCTACTTGAAGTGGAAACAAACCATAGAGACAAAACTGAGAACCCCTTTATTTTGTCAAGTTTCAAAGAGGTACTACAAACCATGTTGGATTAGAGTTCCAAATTCATCTATCTATATAGGAGAGAACAGAGTGAAACCAAAAATAAAAACTAAAACTGTAAATGAACGCTTCAACTTAGAAGAACAATATTTGGTGAGCCAAGTGGGATTAATGTCCTTGTCATTACCACCACGTATCATTCAGATTGGGTGAAAAAATATTTGCTGGTAATTCGGAAAGTCGTTATTTCTTGGAAGCTTGGCAACCCCTTTCAATCAAATTGCTTATCCACAGTCTCTGCTTAGGGCTACTTGAAGAGGACACAAACCATAGAGACAAAACTGAGAAATAATTTTTTTTGTCAAGTTTCGAAGAACTACTACAAACCATGTTGGATTTAGTGCTCCAAATTCATCTATCTATATAGGAGAGAACAGAGGGAAACCTAAATATAAAAACTGCTACTGTAGACGAACGCTTCAACCTAGAAGAACAAAATTTGGTGAGCCAAGTGGGATTTGTGTTCTTGTCATTACCACCATGTATCATCCCAATTGGGTGAAAAATTATTTGCTGGTATTTCGGAAACTCGTTATTTCTTAGAAGCTTGGCAACCCCTCTCTATGAAAGTGCTTCTCCACAGTCTGTTCCTAGGGCTATTTGAAGAGGAAACAAACCATTGAGACAAAACTGAGAACTCCTTTATTTTGTCAAGTTTCAAAGAGCTACTACAAACCATGATGTATTTAGAGTTCCATATTCATCTATCTATATAGGAGAGAACAGAGGGAAACCTAAAAATACAAACTGCTACTGTAAACGAACCCTTCAACCTAGAAGAACAAAATTTGGTGAGCCAAGTGGGATTTGTGTACTGATCATTATCACCTTGTATCATCAAGATTGGGTGAAAAAATATTTGTGGTATTTCGGAAACTCCTAATTTCTTGGAAGCTTGGCAACCCCTTTCAACGAAAGTGCTTTTCCACAGTCTCTGCTTAGGGATACTTGAAGAGGAAACAAACCATAGAGAGATAACTGAGAACTACTTTATTTTGTCCAATTTCAATGCACTACTACTAACCATGTTGGATTTAGAGTTCCAAATTCATCTATCTATATATGAGGGAACAGAGTGAAACCTAAATATAAAAACTGCTACTGTAGACGAACGCTTAAACCTAGAAGAACAAAATCTGGTGAGCCAAGTGGGATTTGTGTACTTGTCATTACCACCAAGTATCATCAAGATTGGGTGAAAAAATATTTGCTGGTATTGCGGAAACTCGTTATTTTTTAGAAGCTTGGCAACCCCTCTCATTGAATGTGCTTTTACACAGTCTGTGCCTAGGGATACTTGAAGAGGAAACAAACCATAGAGAAAAAACTGAGAACTCCTTTATTTTGTCACGTTTCAAAGAGCTACTAGAAACAATGTTGGATTTAGAGTTGCAAGTTCATCTATCTATATAGGAAGGAACAGAGTGAAACCTAAAAATAAAAACTGCTACTGTAAACGAACGCTTCAACCTAGAAGAACAAAATTTGGTGAGCCAAGTGGGATTTGTGTACTTGTAATTACCACCAAGTATCATCAAGATTGGGTGAAAAAATATTTGCTGGTATTTCGGAAACTCGAAATTTTTTGGAAGCTTGGCAACCTCTTTCAATGAAAGTGCTTTTCCTCAGTATCTGCTTAGGGCTACTTGAAGAGGAAACAAATTATAGAGAAAAAACTGAGAATTCCTTTATTTTGTCAAGTTTCAAAGAGCTACTACAAACCATGTTGGATTTAGACTTCCAAATTCATCTATCTATATAGGAGAGATCAGAGTGAAACCTAAATATAAAAACTGCTACTGTAGAAGAACGCTTCAACCTAGAAGAACAATATTTGGTGAGCCAAGTGGGATTTGTGTACTTGTCATTACCACCAAGTATCATCAAGATTGGGTGAGAAAATATATGCTGGTATTTCGGAAACTCGTAATTTCTTGAAAGCATGGCAACCCCATTCAAGGAAAGTGCTTTTCCACAGTCTCTGCTTAGGGCTACTTGAAGTGGAAACAAATTATACAGACAAACCTGAAAACTCCTTTATTTTGTCAAGTTTGAAATAGCTACTACAAACCATGTTGGATTTAGAGTTCCAAATTCATCTATCTACATAGGAGAGGACAGAGTGAAACCTAAACATAAAAACTGCTATTGTAGACGAACGCTTCAACCTAGAAGAACAAAATTTGGTGAGCCATTTGGATTTGTGTACTTGTCATTACCACCATGTATCATCAAGATTCGGTGAAAAAAATATTTGCTGGTATTTCGGAAACTCGTTATTTCTTAGAAGCTTGGCAACCCCTCTCAATGAAAGTGCTTTTCCACAGAGTGTGTCTAGGGCTACTTGAATAGGAAACAAACCAGAGACAAAAGTGAGAACTCCTTTATTTTGTCAAGTTTCAAAGAGCTACTACAAACCATGTTGGATTTAGAGTTCCAAATTCATCTATCTATATAGGAGAGAACAGAGGGATACCTAAAAATAAAAACTGCTACTGTAAACTAACGCTTCAACCTAGAAGAACAAAATTTGGTGAGCAAAGTGGGATTTTTGTACCGATCATTGCCACCACGTATCATCAACATTGGGTGAAAAAATATTTGCTGGTATTTCGGAAACTCATAATTTCTTGGAAGCTTGGCAACCCCTTTCAATGACATTGCTTTTCCACAGTCTCTGCTTTGGGCTACTTGAAGAGGAAACAAATCATAGAGAGAAAACTGAGAATTCCTTTATTTTGTCAAGTTTCAAAGAGCTACTACAAACTATGTTAGATTTAGAGTTCCAAATTCATCTATCTATATAGGAAGGAACAGAGTGAAACCTAAATATAAAAACTGCTACTGTAGAAGAACGATTCAACCTAGAAGAACAAAATTTGGTGCGCCAAGTGGGATTTGTGTACTTGTCATTACCACCAAATATCATCAAGATTGGGTGAGAAGATATATGCTGGTATTTCTGAAACTCGTAATTTATTGGAAGCCTGGCAACCCCTTTTAATGAAAGTGCTTTTCCACAGTCTATGCTTAGGGCTACTTGAAGAAAAAAAAACCATAGAGACAAAACTGAGAACTACTTTTTTTTGTCAAGTTTCAAAGAGCTACTACAAACCATGTTGGATTTGGAGTTCCAAATTCATCTATCTATATAGGAGAGAACAGAGTGAAACCAAAAATAAAAACTAAAACTGTAAATGAACGCTTCAACTTAGAAGAACAATATTTGGTGAGCCAAGTGGGATTAATGTCCTTGTCATTACCACCACGTATCATTCAGATTGGGTGAAAAAATATTTGCTGGTAATTCGGAAAGTCGTTATTTCTTGGAAGCTTGGCAACCCCTTTCAATCAAATTGCTTATCCACAGTCTCTGCTTAGGGCTACTTGAAGAGGACACAAACCATAGAGACAAAACTGAGAAATAATTTTTTTTGTCAAGTTTCGAAGAACTACTACAAACCATGTTGGATTTAGTGCTCCAAATTCATCTATCTATATAGGAGAGAACAGAGGGAAACCTAAATATAAAAACTGCTACTGTAGACGAACGCTTCAACCTAGAAGAACAAAATTTGGTGAGCCAAGTGGGATTTGTGTTCTTGTCATTACCACCATGTATCATCCCAATTGGGTGAAAAATTATTTGCTGGTATTTCGGAAACTCGTTATTTCTTAGAAGCTTGGCAACCCCTCTCTATGAAAGTGCTTCTCCACAGTCTGTTCCTAGGGCTATTTGAAGAGGAAACAAACCATTGAGACAAAACTGAGAACTCCTTTATTTTGTCAAGTTTCAAAGAGCTACTACAAACCATGATGTATTTAGAGTTCCATATTCATCTATCTATATAGGAGAGAACAGAGGGAAACCTAAAAATACAAACTGCTACTGTAAACGAACCCTTCAACCTAGAAGAACAAAATTTGGTGAGCCAAGTGGGATTTGTGTACTGATCATTATCACCTTGTATCATCAAGATTGGGTGAAAAAATATTTGTGGTATTTCGGAAACTCCTAATTTCTTGGAAGCTTGGCAACCCCTTTCAACGAAAGTGCTTTTCCACAGTCTCTGCTTAGGGATACTTGAAGAGGAAACAAACCATAGAGAGATAACTGAGAACTACTTTATTTTGTCCAATTTCAATGCACTACTACTAACCATGTTGGATTTAGAGTTCCAAATTCATCTATCTATATATGAGGGAACAGAGTGAAACCTAAATATAAAAACTGCTACTGTAGACGAACGCTTAAACCTAGAAGAACAAAATCTGGTGAGCCAAGTGGGATTTGTGTACTTGTCATTACCACCAAGTATCATCAAGATTGGGTGAAAAAATATTTGCTGGTATTGCGGAAACTCGTTATTTTTTAGAAGCTTGGCAACCCCTCTCATTGAATGTGCTTTTACACAGTCTGTGCCTAGGGATACTTGAAGAGGAAACAAACCATAGAGAAAAAACTGAGAACTCCTTTATTTTGTCACGTTTCAAAGAGCTACTAGAAACAATGTTGGATTTAGAGTTGCAAGTTCATCTATCTATATAGGAAGGAACAGAGTGAAACCTAAAAATAAAAACTGCTACTGTAAACGAACGCTTCAACCTAGAAGAACAAAATTTGGTGAGCCAAGTGGGATTTGTGTACTTGTAATTACCACCAAGTATCATCAAGATTGGGTGAAAAAATATTTGCTGGTATTTCGGAAACTCGAAATTTTTTGGAAGCTTGGCAACCTCTTTCAATGAAAGTGCTTTTCCTCAGTATCTGCTTAGGGCTACTTGAAGAGGAAACAAATTATAGAGAAAAAACTGAGAATTCCTTTATTTTGTCAAGTTTCAAAGAGCTACTACAAACCATGTTGGATTTAGACTTCCAAATTCATCTATCTATATAGGAGAGATCAGAGTGAAACCTAAATATAAAAACTGCTACTGTAGAAGAACGCTTCAACCTAGAAGAACAATATTTGGTGAGCCAAGTGGGATTTGTGTACTTGTCATTACCACCAAGTATCATCAAGATTGGGTGAGAAAATATATGCTGGTATTTCGGAAACTCGTAATTTCTTGAAAGCATGGCAACCCCATTCAAGGAAAGTGCTTTTCCACAGTCTCTGCTTAGGGCTACTTGAAGTGGAAACAAATTATACAGACAAACCTGAAAACTCCTTTATTTTGTCAAGTTTGAAATAGCTACTACAAACCATGTTGGATTTAGAGTTCCAAATTCATCTATCTACATAGGAGAGGACAGAGTGAAACCTAAACATAAAAACTGCTATTGTAGACGAACGCTTCAACCTAGAAGAACAAAATTTGGTGAGCCATTTGGATTTGTGTACTTGTCATTACCACCATGTATCATCAAGATTCGGTGAAAAAAAATATTTGCTGGTATTTCGGAAACTCGTTATTTCTTAGAAGCTTGGCAACCCCTCTCAATGAAAGTGCTTTTCCACAGAGTGTGTCTAGGGCTACTTGAATAGGAAACAAACCAGAGACAAAAGTGAGAACTCCTTTATTTTGTCAAGTTTCAAAGAGCTACTACAAACCATGTTGGATTTAGAGTTCCAAATTCATCTATCTATATAGGAGAGAACAGAGGGATACCTAAAAATAAAAACTGCTACTGTAAACTAACGCTTCAACCTAGAAGAACAAAATTTGGTGAGCAAAGTGGGATTTTTGTACCGATCATTGCCACCACGTATCATCAACATTGGGTGAAAAATATTTGCTGGTATTTCGGAAACTCATAATTTCTTGGAAGCTTGGCAACCCCTTTCAATGACATTGCTTTTCCACAGTCTCTGCTTTGGGCTACTTGAAGAGGAAACAAATCATAGAGAGAAAACTGAGAATTCCTTTATTTTGTCAAGTTTCAAAGAGCTACTACAAACTATGTTAGATTTAGAGTTCCAAATTCATCTATCTATATAGGAAGGAACAGAGTGAAACCTAAATATAAAAACTGCTACTGTAGAAGAACGATTCAACCTAGAAGAACAAAATTTGGTGCGCCAAGTGGGATTTGTGTACTTGTCATTACCACCAAATATCATCAAGATTGGGTGAGAAGATATATGCTGGTATTTCTGAAACTCGTAATTTATTGGAAGCCTGGCAACCCCTTTTAATGAAAGTGCTTTTCCACAGTCTATGCTTAGGGCTACTTGAAGAAAAAAAAACCATAGAGACAAAACTGAGAACTACTTTTTTTTGTCAAGTTTCAAAGAGCTACTACAAACCATGTTGGATTTGGAGTTCCAAATTCATCTATCTATATAGGAGAGAACAGAGTGAAACCTGAAAATATAAACTGCTACTGTAAAAGAACGCTTCAACCTAGAAGAACAAAATTTGGTGAGTCAAGTGGGATTTGTGTACCGATCATTACCACCAAGTATCATCAAGTTTGCGTGAAAAAATATTTGCTGGTATTTCGGAAACTCGTTATTTCTTGGAAGCTTGGCAACCCCTGTCATTGAAAGTGCTTTTCCACAGTCTCTGCTTAGGGCTACTTGAAGAGGAAAGAAACCTAGAGACAAAACTGAGAACTCCTTTATTTTGTCAAGTTTCAAAGAGCTACTACTAACCATGTTGGATTTAGTGTTCCAAATTCATCTATCTATATAGTAGAGAACAGAGGGACACCTAAAAATGTAAACTGCTTCTGTAATCGAACGCTTCAACCTAGAAGAACAAAATTTGGTGAGTCAAGTGGGATTTGTGTAGCGATCATTGCCACCACGTATCATCAAGATTGGGTGAAAAAATATTTGCTGGTGTTTCGGAAACTCGTTATTTCTTGGAAGCTTGGCAACTCCTCTCAATGAAAGTGCTTTTCCACAGTCTGTGCCTAGGGCTACTTGAAGATGATGCAAACCATAGAGACAAAAGTGAGAAATCCTTTATTTTGTCAAGTTTCAAAGAGCTACTAGAAACCATGTTGGATTTAGAGTTCCAAATTCATCTATCTATATAGGAGAGAACAGAAGGAAACCTAAAAATAAAAACTGCTACTGTAAACGAACGATTCAACCTAGAAGAACAAAATTTGGTGAGCCAGGTGGGATTTGTGTACCGATCATTACCACTATGTATCATCAAGATTGGGTGAAAAAATATTTGCTGGTATTTCGGAAACTCGTAATTTCTTGGAAGCTTGGCAACCCCTTTCAATGAAAGTGCTTTTCCACAGTCTCTGCTTAGGGCTACTTGAAGAGGAAACAAATAATAGAGACAAAACTTAGAATTCCTTTATTTTGTCAAGTTTCAAAAGCTACTACAAACGATGTTGGATTTAGAGTTCCAAATTCATCTATCTATATAGGAGAGAACAGAGGGAAACCTAAAAATATAAACTGCTACTAAAAAAGAATGCTTCAACCTAGAAGAACAAAGTTTGGTGAATCAAGTGGGATTTGTGTACCGATCATTACCACCAAGTATCATCAAGATTGGGTGAAAAAATATTTGCTGGTATTTTGGAAACTCGTAATTTCTTGGAAGCTTGGCAACCCCTTTCAATGAAAGTGCTTTTCCACAGTTTCTGCTTAGGGCTACTTGAAGAGGAAACAAATAATAGAGACAAAACTTAGAATTCCTTTATTTTGTCAAGTTTAAAAAGCTACTACAAACCATGTTGGATTTAGAGTTCCAAATTCATCTATCTATATAGGAGACAACAGAGGGAAACCTAAAAATATAAACTGTTACTAAAAAAGAACGCGTCAACCTAGAAGAACAAAATTTGGTGAGTCAAGTGGGATTTGTGTACCGATCATTACCACCAAGAATTTTCAAGTTTGCGAGAAAAAATATTTGCTGGTATTTCGGAAACTCGTTATTTCATAGAAGCTTGGCAACCCCTTTCAATGAAAGTGCTTTTCCAGAGTCTCTGCTTAGGGCTACTTGAAGAGGAAAGAAACCTAGAGACAAAACTGAGAACTCCTTTATTTTGTCAAGTTTCAAAGAGCTACTACTAACCATGTTGGATTTAGTGTTCCAAATTCATCTATTTATATAGTAGAGAACACAGGGACACCTAAAAATATAAACTGCTTCTGTAAACGAACGCTTCAACCTAGAAGAACAAAATTTGGTGAGTCAAGTGGGATTTGTGTACCGATCATTGCCACCACGTATCATCAAGATTGGGTGAAAAAATATTTGCTGGTGTTTCGGAAACTCGTTATTTCTTGGAAGCTTGGCAACTCCTCTCAATGAAAGTGCTTTTCCACAGTCTGTGCCTAGGGCTACTTGAAGATGATGGAAACCATAGAGACAAAAGTGAGAACTCCTTTATTTTGTCAAGTTTCAAAGAGCTACTAGAAACCATGTTGGATTTAGAGTTCCAAATTCATCTATCTATATAGGAGAGAACAGAAGGAAACCTAAAAATAAAAACTGCTACTGTAAACGAATGATTCAACCTAGAAGAACAAAATTTGGTGAGCCAAGTGGGATTTGTGTACCGATCATTGCCACCATGTATCATCAAGATTGGGTGAAAAAATATTTGCTGGTATTTTGGAAACTCGTAATTTCTTGGAACCTTGGCAACCCCTTTCAATGAAAGTGCTTTTCCACAGTCTCTGCTTAGGGCTACTTGAAGAGGAAACAAATAATAGAGACAAAACTTAGAATTCCTTTATTTTGTCAAGTTTCAAAAGCTACTACAAACCATGTTGGATTTAGAGTTCCAAATTCATCTATCTATATAGGAGAGAATAGAGGGAAACCTAAATATAAAAACTGCTACTGTAGACGAACGCTTCAAGTTTGTGAAGTTTCAAAGAGCTACTACAAACCATGTTGGATTTAGAGTTCCAAATTCATCTGTCTATATAGTAGAGAACAGAGGGACACCTAAAAATATAAACTGCTACTGTAAAAGAAAGCTTCAACCTAGAAGAACAAAATTTGGTGAGTCAAGTGGGATTTGTGTACCGATCATTACCACCACGTATCATCAAGATTTTGTGAAAAAATATTTGCTGGTGTTTCGGAAACTCGTTATTTCTTGGAAGCTTGGCAACTCCTCTCAATGAAAGTGCTTTTGCACACTCTGTGCCTAGTGCTATTTGAAGAGGAAACAAACCATAAAGACAAAAGTGGGAACTCCTTATTTTGTCAAGTTTCAAAGAGCTACTACAAACCATGCTGGATTTAGAGTTCCAAATTCATCTATCTATATAGGAGAGAACAGAGGGAAACCTAAAAATAAAAACTGCTACTGTAAACGAACGCTTCAACCTAAAGAACAAAATTTGGTGAGCAAAGTGGGATTTGTGTACCGATCATTACCACCACGTATCATCAAGATTGGGTGAAAAAATATTTGCTGGTATTTCGGAAACTCGTAATTTCTTGGAAGCTTGGCAACCCCTCTCAATGAATGTGCTTTTCCACATTCTGTGCCTAGGGCTACTTGAAGAGGAAACAAACCATAGAGACAAAACTGAGAACTCCTTTATTTTGTCTACTTTCAACGAGCTACTACAATCCATGTTGGATTTAGAGTTCCAAATTCATCTATCTATATGAAAGAGAACAGAGTGATACCTAAAAATAAAAACTGCTACTTAAACGAACGCTTCAACCTAGAGAAACAAAATTTGGTGAGGCAAGTGGGATTTCTGTACTGATCATTACCACCAAGTATCATCCAGATTGGGTGAAAAAATATTTGCTATTTAAATATTTTTAAATATTTAATATTTAAATATTTAAATATTTTTAGAGTAAATATTAATTTAGAGTAAATTAATTTAGAGTAAATATTAAATATTTAAATATTTTTAGAGTTCCAAATTCATCTATCTATATAAAAGAGAACAGAGTGAAACCTAAAAATAAAAACTGCTACTTAAACGAACGCTTCAACCTAGAAGAACAAAATTTGGTGAGGCAAGTGGGATTTCTGTACTGATCATTACCACCAAGTATCATCCAGATTGGGTGAAAAAATATTTGCTGGCATTTCGGAAACTCGTTATTTCTTAGATGCTTGGCAACCCCTCTCAATGAAAGAGCTTTCCCACTGTCTGTGCCTAGGGCTACTTGAAGTGGAAACAAACCATAGAGACAAAACTGAGAACCCCTTTATTTTTTCAAGTTTCAAAGAGGTACTACAAACCATGTTGGATTAGAGTTCCAAATTCATCTATCTATATAGGAGAGAACAGAGTGAAACCAAAAATAAAAACTGAAACTGTAAACGAACGCTTCAACTTAGAAGAACAAAATTTGGTGAGCCATGTGGGATTAATGTCCTTGTCATTACCACCACGTATCATTCAGATTGGGTGAAAAAATATTTGCTGGTAATTCGGAAAGTCGTTATTTCTTGGAAGCTTGGCAACCTTTTTCAATCAAATTGCTTATCCACAGTCTCTGCTTAGAGCTACTTGAAGAGGACACAAACCATAGAGACAAAACTGAGAAATAATTTTTTTTGTCAAGTTTCGAAGAACTACTACAAACCATGTTGGATTTAGTGCTCCAAATTCATCTATCTATATAGGAGAGAACAGAGGGAAACCTAAATATAAAAACTGCTACTGTAGACGAACGCTTCAACCTAGAAGAACAAAATTTGGTGAGCCAAGTGGGATTTGTGTTCCTGTCATTACCACCATGTATCATCCCAATTGGGTGAAAAATTATTTGCTGGTATTTCGGAAACTCCTTATTTCTTAGAAGCTTGGCAACCCCTCTCTATGAAAGTGCTTCTCCACAGTCTGTTCCTAGGGCTATTTGAAGAGGAAACAAACCACTGAGACAAAACTGAGAACTCCTTTATTTTGTCAAGTTTCAAAGAGCTACTACAAACCATGTTGTATTTAGAGTTCCATATTCATCTATCTATATAGGAGAGAACAGAGGGAAACCTAAAAATACATACTGCTACTGTAAACGAACCCTTCAACCTAGAAGAACAAAATTTGGTGAGCCAAGTGGGATTTGTGTACTGATCATTATCACCTTGTATCATCAAGATTGGGTGAAAAAATATTTGTGGTATTTCGGAAACTCCTAATTTTTTGGAAGCTTGGCAACCCCTTTCAACGAAAGTGCTTATCCACAGTCTCTGCTTAGGGATACTTGAAGAGGAAACAAACCATAGAGAGATAACTGAGAAATACTTTATTTTGTCCAATTTCAAAGCACTACTACTAACCATGTTGGATTTAGAGTTCCAAATTCATCTATCTATATATGAGGGAACAGAGTGAAACCTAAATATAAAAACTGCTACTGTAGACGAACGCTTAAACCTAGAAGAACAAAATCTGGTGAGCCAAGTGGGATTTGTGTACTTGTCATTACCACCAAGTATCATCAAGATTGGGAGAAAAAATATTTGCTGGTATTGCGGAAACTCGTTATTTTTTAGAAGCTTGGCAACCCCTCTCAATGAAAGTACTTTTACACAGTCTGTGCCTAGGGATACTTGAAGAGGAAACAAACCATAAAGACAAAACTGAGAACTCCTTTATTTTGTCACGTGTCAAAGAGCTACTAGAAACAATGTTGGATTTTGAGTTCCAAGTTCATCTATCTATATAGGAAGGAACAGAGTGAAACCTAAAAATAAAAACTGCTACTGTAAACGAACGCTTCAACCTAGAAGAACAAAATTTGGTGAGCCAAGTGGGATTTGTGTACTTGTAATTACCACCAAGTATCATCAAGATTGGGTGAAAAAATATTTGCTGGTATTTCGGAAACTCGAAATTTTTTGGAAGCTTGGCAACCTCTTTCAATGAAAGTGCTTTTCCTCAGTATCTGCTTAGGGCTACTTGAAGAGGAAACAAATTATAGAGAAAAAACTGAGAATTCCTTTATTTTGTCAAGTTTCAAAGAGCTACTACAAACCATGTTGGATTTAGACTTCCAAATTCATCTATCTATATAGGAGAGATCAGAGTGAAACCTAAATATAAAAACTGCTACTGTAGAAGAACGCTTCAAGCTAGAAGAACAAAATTTGGTGAGCCAAGTGGGATTTGTGTACTTGTCATTACCACCAAGTATCATCAAGATTGGGTGAGAAAATATATGCTGGTATTTCGGAAACTCGTAATTTCTTGAAAGCATGGCAACCCCATTCAAGGAAAGTGCTTTTCCACAGTCTCTGCTTAGGGCTACTTGAAGTGGAAACAAATTATACAGACAAACCTGAAAACTCCTTTATTTTGTCAAGTTTCAAATAGCTACTACAAACCATGTTGGATTTAGAGTTCCAAATTCATCTATCTACATAGGAGAGGACAGAGTGAAACCTAAACATAAAAACTGCTATTGTAGACGAACGCTTCAACCTAGAAGAACAAAATTTGGTGAGCCAAGTGGGATTTGTGTACTGATAATTACTACCAAGTATCATCAAGATTGGGTGAAAAAATATTTGCTGGTATTTCGGAAACTCGTATTTTCTTGGAAGCTTTGCATCCCCTTTCAATCAAAGTGCTTTTCCCCAGTCTATGCTTAGGGATACTTGAAGAGGAAACAAACCATAGAGATAAAACTGAGAACTACTTTATTTTGTCAAATTTCAAAGCACTACTACAAACCATGTTGGATTTAGAGTTCCAAATTCATCTATCTATAAACGAGAGAACAGAGTGGAACCTAAATATAAAACTGCTAATGTGGACGAACGCTTAAAACTAGAGGAACAAAATCTGGTGAGCCAAGTGGAATTTGTGTACTTGTCATTACCAGCAAGTATCATCAAGATTGGGTGAAAAAATATTTGCTGGTATTGCGGAAACTCGTTATTTTTTAGAAGCTTGGCAACCCCTCTCAATGAAAGTGCTTTTCCACAGTCGGTGCCTAGGGCTACTTGAAGAGGAAACAAACCATAGAGACAAAACTGAGAACTACTTTATTTTGTCAAATTTCAAAGAGCTACTACAAACCATGTTGGATTTAGAGTTCCAAATTCATCTATCTATATAGGAGAGAACAGAGTGAAACCTAAAAATAAAAACTGCAACTGTAAACGAACGCTTCAACCTAGAAGAACAAAATTTGGTGAGCCATTTGGATTTGTGTACTTGTCATTACCACCATGTATCATCAAGATTCGGTGAAAAAATATTTGCTGGTATTTCGGAAACTCGTTATTTCTTAGAAGCTTGGCAACCCCTCTCAATGAAAGTGCTTTTCCACAGAGTGTGCCTAGGGCTACTTGAATAGGAAACAAACCAGAGACAAAAGTGAGAACTCCTTTATTTTGTCAAGTTTCAAAGAGCTACTACAAACCATGTTGGGTTTAGAGTTCCAAATTCATCTATCTATATAGGAGAGAACAGAGGGAAACCTAAATATAAAAACTGCTACTGTAGACGAACGCTTCAAGTTTGTCAAGTTTCAAAGAGCTACTACAAACCATGTTGGATTTAGAGTTCCAAATTCATCTGTCTATATAGTAGAGAACAGAGGGACACCTAAAAATATAAACTGCTACTGTAAAAGAAAGCTTCAACCTAGAAGAACAAAATTTGGTGAGTCAAGTGGGATTTGTATACCGATCATTACCACCACGTATCATCAAGATTTTGTGAAAAAATATTTGCTGGTGTTTCGGAAACTCGTTATTTCTTGGAAGCTTGGCAACTCCTCTCAATGAAAGTGCTTTTGCACAGTCTGTGCCTAGTGCTATTTGAAGAGGAAACAAACCATAAAGACAAAAGTGGGAACTCCTTTATTTTGTCAAGTTTCAAAGAGCTATTACAAACCATGCTGGATTTAGAGTTCCAAATTCATCTATCTATATAGGAGAGAACAGAGGGAAACCTAAAAATAAAAACTGCTACTGTAAACGAACGCTTCAACCTAAAGAACAAAATTTGGTGAGCAAAGTGGGATTTGTGTACCGATCATTACCACCACGTATCATCAAGATTGGGTGAAAAAATATTTGCTGGTATTTCGGAAACTCGTAATTTCTTGGAAGCTTGGCAACCCCACTCAATGAATGTGCTTTTCCACATTCTGTGCCTAGGGCTACTTGAAGAGGAAACAAACCATAGAGACAAAACTGAGAACTCCTTTATTTTGTTTACTTTCAACGAGCTACTACAATCCATGTTGGATTTAGAGTTCCAAATTCATCTATCTATATGAAAGAGAACAGAGTGATACCTAAAAATAAAAACTGCTACTTAAACGAACGCTTCAACCTAGAGAAACAAAATTTGGTGAGGCAAGTGGGATTTCTGTACTGATCATTACCACCAAGTATCATCCAGATTGGGTGAAAAAATATTTGCTATTTAAATATTTTTAAATATTTAATATTTAAATATTTAAATATTTTTAGAGTAAATATTAATTTAGAGTAAATTAATTTAGAGTAAATATTAAATATTTAAATATTTTTAGAGTTCCAAATTCATCTATCTATATAAAAGAGAACAGAGTGAAACCTAAAAATAAAAACTGCTACTTAAACGAACGCTTCAACCTAGAAGAACAAAATTTGGTGAGGCAAGTGGGATTTCTGTACTGATCATTACCACCAAGTATCATCCAGATTGGGTGAAAAAATATTTGCTGGCATTTCGGAAACTCGTTATTTCTTAGATGCTTGGCAACACCTCTCAATGAAAGAGCATTCCCACTGTCTGTGCCTAGGGCTACTTGAAGTGGAAACAAACCATAGAGACAAAACTGAGAACCCCTTTATTTTGTCAAGTTTCAAAGAGGTACTACAAACCATGTTGGATTAGAGTTCCAAATTCATCTATCTATATAGGAGAGAACAGAGTGAAACCAAAAATAAAAACTGAAACTGTAAACGAACGCTTCAACTTAGAAGAACAAAATTTGGTGAGCCAAGTGGGATTAATGTCCTTGGCATTACCACCACGTATCATTCAGATTGGGTGAAAAAATATTTGCTGGTAATTCGGAAAGTCGTTATTTCTTGGAAGCTTGGCAACCCCTTTCAATCAAATTGCTTATCCACAGTCTCTGCTTAGGGCTACTTGAAGAGGACACAAACCATAGAGACAAAACTGAGAAATAATTTTTTTTGTCAAGTTTCGAAGAACTACTACACACCATGTTGGATTTAGTGCTCCAAATTCATCTATCTATATAGGAGAGAACAGAGGGAAACCTAAATATAAAAACTGCTACTGTAGACGAACGCTTCAACCTAGAAGAACAAAATTTGGTGAGCCAAGTGGGATTTGTGTTCCTGTCATTACCACCATGTATCATCCCAATTGGGTGAAAAATTATTTGCTGGTATTTCGGAAACTCGTTATTTCTTAGAAGCTTGGCAACCCCTCTCTATGAAAGTGCTTCTCCACAGTCTGTTCCTAGGGCTATTTGAAGAGGAAACAAACCATTGAGACAAAACTGAGAACTCCTTTATTTTGTCAAGTTTCAAAGAGCTACTACAAACCATGTTGTATTTAGAGTTCCATATTCATCTATCTATATAGGAGAGAACAGAGGGAAACCTAAAAATACAAACTGCTACTGTAAACGAACCCTTCAACCTAGAAGAACAAAATTTGGTGAGCCAAGTGGGATTTGTGTACTGATCATTATCACCTTGTATCATCAAGATTGGGTGAAAAAATATTTGTGGTATTTCGGAAACTCCTAATTTCTTGGAAGCTTGGCAACCCCTTTCAACGAAAGTGCTTTTCCACAGTCTCTGCTTAGGGATACTTGAAGAGGAAATAAACCATAGAGAGATAACTGAGAACTACTTTATTTTGTCCAATTTCAATGCACTACTACTAACCATGTTGGATTTAGAGTTCCAAATTCATCTATCTATATATGAGGGAACAGAGTGAAACCTAAATATAAAAACTGCTACTGTAGACGAACGCTTAAACCTAGAAGAACAAAATCTGGTGAGCCAAGTGGGATTTGTGTACTTGTCATTACCACCAAGTATCATCAAGATTGGGAGAAAAAATATTTGCTGGTATTGCGGAAACTCGTTATTTTTTAGAAGCTTGGCAACCCCTCTCAATGAAAGTGATTTTCCACAGTCTGTGCCTAGGGATACTTGAAGAGGAAACAAACCATAGAGACAAAACTGAGAAGTCCTTTATTTTGTCACGTTTCAAAGAGCTACTAGAAACAATGTTGGATTTAGAGTTCCAAGTTCATCTATCTATATAGGAAGGAACAGAGTGAAACCTAAAAATAAAAACTGCTACTGTAAACGAACGCTTCAACCTAGAAGAACAAAATTTGGTGAGCCAAGTGGGATTTGTGTACTTGTAATTACCACCAAGTATCATCAAGATTGGGTGAAAAAATATTTGCTGGTATTTCAGAAACTCGAAATTTTTTGGAAGCTTGGCAACCTCTTTCAATGAAAGTGCTTTTCCTCAGTATCTGCTTAGGGCTACTTGAAGAGGAAACAAATTATAGAGAAAAAACTGAGAATTCCTTTATTTTGTCAAGTTTCAAAGAGCTACTACAAACCATGTTGGATTTAGACTTCCAAATTCATCTATCTATATAGGAGAGATCAGAGTGAAACCTAAATATAAAAACTGCTACTGTAGAAGAACGCTTCAACCTAGAAGAACAATATTTGGTGAGCCAAGTGGGATTTGTGTACTTGTCATTACCACCAAGTATCATCAAGATTGGGTGAGAAAATATATGCTGGTATTTCGGAAACTCGTAATTTCTTGAAAGCATGGCAACCCCATTCAAGGAAAGTGCTTTTCCACAGTCTCTGCTTAGGGCTACTTGAAGTGGAAACAAATTATACAGACAAACCTGAAAACTCCTTTATTTTGTCAAGTTTCAAATAGCTACTACAAACCATGGTGGATTTTGAGTTCCAAATTCATCTATCTACATAGGAGAGGACAGAGTGAAACCTAAACATAAAAACTGGTATTGTAGACGAACGCTTCAACCTAGAAGAACAAAATTTGGTGAGCCAAGTGGGATTTGTGTACTGATAATTACTACCAAGTATCATCAAGATTGGGTGAAAAAATATTTGCTGGTATTTCGGAAACTCGTATTTTCTTGGAAGCTTTGCATCCCCTTTCAATCAAAGTGCTTTTCCCCAGTCTATGCTTAGGGATACTTGAAGAGGAAACAAACCATAGAGATAAAACTGAGAACTACTTTATTTTGTCAAATTTCAAAGCACTACTACAAACCATGTTGGATTTAGAGTTCCAAATTCATCTATCTATAAACGAGAGAACAGAGTGGAACCTAAATATAAAACTGCTAATGTGGACGAACGCTTAAAACTAGAGGAACAAAATCTGGTGAGCCAAGTGGACTTTGTGTACTTGTCATTACCAGCAAGTATCATCAAGATTGGGTGAAAAAATATTTGCTGGTATTGCGGAAACTCGTTATTTTTTAGAAGCTTGGCAACCCCTCTCAATGAAAGTGCTTTTCCACAGTCGGTGCCTAGGGCTACTTGAAGAGGAAACAAACCATAGAGACAAAACTGAGAACTACTTTATTTTGTCAAATTTCAAAGAGCTACTACAAACCATGTTGGATTTAGAGTTCCAAATTCATCTATCTATATAGGAGAGAACAGAGTGAAACCTAAAAATAAAAACTGCAACTGTAAACGAACGCTTCAACCTAGAAGAACAAAATTTGGTGAGCCATTTGGATTTGTGTACTTGTCATTACCACCATGTATCATCAAGTTTCGGTGAAAAAATATTTGCTGGTATTTCGGAAACTCCTTATTTCTCAGAAGCTTGGCAACCCCTCTCAATGAAAGTGCTTTTCCACAGAGTGTGCCTAGGGCTACTTGAATAGGAAACAAACCAGAGACAAAAGTGAGAACTCCTTTATTTTGTCAAGTTTCAAAGAGCTACTACAAACCATGTTGGATTTAGAGTTCCAAATTCATCTATCTATATAGGAGAGAACAGAGGGAAACCTAAAAATAAAAACTGCTACTGTAAACTAACGCTTCAACCTAGAAGAACAAAATTTGGTGAGCAAAGTGGGATTTTTGTACCGATCATTGCCACCACGTATCATCAAGATTGGGTGAAAAAATATTTGCTGGTATTTCGGAAACTCATAATTTCCTGGAAGCTTGGCAACCCCTTTCAATGACATTGCTTTTCCACAGTCTCTGCTTTGGGCTACTTGAAGAGGAAACAAATCATAGAGAGAAAACTGAGAATTCCTTTATTTTGTCAAGTTTCAAAGAGCTACTACAAACTATGTTAGATTTAGAGTTCCAAATTCATCTATCTATATAGGAGAGAACAGAGTGAAACCTAAATATAAAAACTGCTACTGTAGAAGAACGATTCAACCTAGAAGAACAAAATTTGGTGCGCCAAGTGGGATTTGTGTACTTGTCATTACCACCAAATATCATCAAGATTGGGTGAGAAGATATATGCTGGTATTTCTGAAACTCGTAATTTATTGGAAGCCTGGCAACCCCTTTTAATGAAAGTGCTTTTCCACAGTTTCTGCTTATGGCTACTTGAAGAGGAAACAAATAATAGAGACAAAACTTAGAATTCCTTTATTTTGTCAAGTTTAAAAAGCTACTACAGACCATGTTGGATTTAGAGTTCCAAATTCATCTATCTATATAGGAGACAACAGAGGGAAACCTAAAAATATAAACTGCTACTAAAAAAGAACGCTTCAACCTAGAAGAACAAAATTTGGTGAGTCAAGTGGGATTTGTGTACCGATCATTACCACCAAGAATCATAAAGTTTGCGAGAAAAAATATTTGCTGGTATTTCGGAAACTCGTTATTTCATAGAAGCTTGGCAACCCCTTTCAATGAAAGTGCTTTTCCATAGTCTCTGCTTAGGGCTACTTGAAGAGGAAAGAAACCTAGAGACAAAACTGAGAACTCCTTTATTTTGTCATGTTTCAAAGAGCTACTACTAACCATGTTGGATTTAGTGTTCCAAATTCATCTATCTATATAGTAGAGAACAGAGGGACACATAAAATATAAACTGCTTCTGTAAACGAACGCTTCAACCTAGAAGAACAAAATTTGGTGAGTCAAGTGGGATTTGTGTACCGATCATTGCCACCACGTATCATCAAGATTGGGTGAAAAAATATTTGCTGGTGTTTCGGAAACTCGTTATTTCTTGGAAGCTTGGCAACTCTTCTCAATGAAAGTGCTTTTCCACAGTCTGTGCCTAGGGCTACTTGAAGATGATGCAAACCATAGAGACAAAAGTGAGAACTCCTTTATTTTGTCAAGTTTCAAAGAGCTACTAGAAACCATGTTGGATTTAGAGTTCCAAATTCATCTATCTATATAGGAGAGAACAGAAGGAAACCTAAAAATAAAAACTGCTACTGTAAACGAACGATTCAACCTAGAAGAACAAAATTTGGTGAGCCAAGTGGGATTTGTGTACCGATCATTACCACCATGTATCATCAAGATTGGGTGAAAAAATATTTGCTGGTATTTTGGAAACTCGTAATTTCTTGGAAGCTTGGCAACCACTTTCAATGAAAGTGCTTTTCCACAGTCTCTGCTTAGGGCTACTTGAAGAGGAAACAAATAATAGAGACAAAACTTAGAATTCCTTTATTTTGTCAAGTTTCAAAAGCTACTACAAACCATGTTGGATTTAGAGTTCCAAATTCATCTATCTATATAGGAGAGAATAGAGGGAAACCTAAATATAAAAACTGCTACTGTAGACGAACGCTTCAAGTTTGTCAAGTTTCAAAGAGCTACTACAAACCATGTTGGATTTAGAGTTCCAAATTCATCTGTCTATATAGTAGAGAACAGAGGGACACCTAAAAATATAAACTGCTACTGTAAAAGAAAGCTTCAACCTAGAAGAACAAAATTAGGTGAGTCAAGTGGGATTTGTATACCGATCATTACCACCACGTATCATCAAGATTTTGTGAAAAAATATTTGCTGGTGTTTCGGAAACTCGTTATTTCTTGGAAGCTTGGCAACTCCTCTCAATGAAAGTGCTTTTGCACAGTCTGTGCCTAGTGCTATTTGAAGAGGAAACAAACCATAAAGACAAAAGTGGGAACTCCTTTATTTTGTCAAGTTTCAAAGAGCTACTACAAACCATGCTGGATTTAGAGTTCCAAATTCATCTATCTATATAGGAGAGAACAGAGGGAAACCTAAAAATAAAAACTGCTACTGTAAACGAACGCTTCAACCTAAAGAACAAAATTTGGTGAGCAAAGTGGGATTTGTGTACCGATCATTACCACCACGTATCATCAAGATTGGGTGAAAAAATATTTGCTGGTATTTCGGAAACTCGTAATTTCTTGGAAGCTTGGCAACCCCACTCAATGAATGTGCTTTTCCACATTCTGTGCCTAGGGCTACTTGAAGAGGAAACAAACCATAGCGACAAAACTGAGAACTCCTTTATTTTGTCTACTTTCAACGAGCTACTACAATCCATGTTGGATTTAGAGTTCCAAATTCATCTATCTATATGAAAGAGAACAGAGTGATACCTAAAAATGAAAACTGCTACTTAAACGAACGCTTCAACCTAGAGAAACAAAATTTGGTGAGGCAAGTGGGATTTCTGTACTGATCATTACCACCAAGTATCATCCAGATTGGGTGAAAAAATATTTGCTATTTAACTATTTTTAAATATTTAATATTTAAATATTTAAATATTTTTGGAGTAAATATTAATTTAGAGTAAATTAATTTAGAGTAAATATTAAATATTTAAATATTTTTAGATTTCCAAATTCATCTATCTATATAAAAGAGAACAGAGTGAAACCTAAAAATAAAAACTGCTACTTAAACGAACGCTTCAACCTAGAAGAACAAAATTTGGTGAGGCAAGTGGGATTTCTGTACTGATCATTACCACCAAGTATCATCCAGATTGGGTGAAAAAATATTTGCTGGCATTTCGGAAACTCGTTATTTCTTAGATGCTTGGCAACACCTCTCAATGAAAGAGCATTCCCACTGTCTGTGCCTAGGGCTACTTGAAGTGGAAACAAACCATAGAGACAAAACTGAGAACCCCTTTATTTTGTCAAGTTTCAAAGAGGTACTACAAACCATGTTGGATTAGAGTTCCAAATTCATCTATCTATATAGGAGAGAACAGAGTGAAACCAAAAATAAAAACTGAAACTGTAAACGAACGCTTCAACTTAGAAAAACAAAATTTGGTGAGCCAAGTGGGATTAATGTCCTTGTCATTACCACCACGTATCATTCAGATTGGGTGAAAAAATATTTGCTGGTAATTCGGAAAGTCGTTATTTCTTGGAAGCTTGGCAACCCCTTTCAATCAAATTGCTTATCCACAGTCTCTGCTTAGGGCTACTTGAAGAGGACACAAACCATAGAGACAAAACTGAGAAATACTTTTTTTTGTCAAGTTTCGAAGAACTACTACAAACCATGTTGGATTTAGTGCTCCAAATTCATCTATCTATATAGGAGAGAACAGAGGGAAACCTAAATATAAAAACTGCTACTGTAGACGAACGCTTCAACCTAGAAGAACAAAATTTGGTGAGCCAAGTGCGATTTGTGTTCCTGTCATTACCACCCTGTATCATCCCAATTGGGTGAAAAATTATTTGCTGGTATTTCGGAAACTCGTTATTTCTTAGAAGCTTGGCAACCCCTCTCTATGAAAGTGCTTCTCCACAGTCTGTTCCTAGGGCTATTTGAAGAGGAAACAAACCATTGAGAAAAAACTGAGAACTCCTTTATTTTGTCAAGTTTCAAAGAGCTACTACAAACCATGTTGTATTTAGAGTTCCATATTCATCTATCTATATAGGAGAGAACAGAGGGAAACCTAAAAATACAAACTGCTACTGTAAACGAACCCTTCAACCTAGAAGAACAAAATTTGGTGAGCCAAGTGGGATTTGTGTACTGATCATTATCACCTTGTATCATCAAGATTGGGTGAAAAAATATTTGTGGTATTTCGGAAAATCCTAATTTCTTGGAAGCTTGGCAACCCCTTTCAACGAAAGTGCTTTTCCACATTCTCTGCTTAGGGATACTTGAAGAGGAAACAAACCATAGAGAGATAACTGAGAACTACTTTATTTTGTCCAATTTCAATGCACTACTACTAACCATGTTGGATTTAGAGTTCCAAATTCATCTATCTATATATGAGGGAACAGAGTGAAACCTAAATATAAAAACTGCTACTGTAGACGAACGCTTAAACCTAGAAGAACAAAATCTGGTGAGCCAAGTGGGATTTGTGTACTTGTCATTACCACCAAGTATCATCAAGATTGGGTGAAAAAATATTTGCTGGTATTGCGGAAACTCGTTATTTTTTAGAAGCTTGGCAACCCCTCTCAATGAAAGTGCTTTTACACAGTCTGTGCCTAGGGATACTTGAAGAGGAAACAAACCATAGAGACAAAACTGAGAAGTCCTTTATTTTGTCACGTTTCAAAGAGCTACTAGAAACAATGTTGGATTTAGAGTTCCAAGTTCATCTATCTATATAGGAAGGAACAGAGTGAAACCTAAAAATAAAAACTGCTACTGTAAACGAACGCTTCAACCTAGAAGAACAAAATTTGGTGAGCCAAGTGGGATTTGTGTACTTGTAATTACCACCAAGTATCATCAAGATTGGGTGAAAAAATATTTGCTGGTATTTCGGAAACTCGAAATTTTTTGGAAGCTTGGCAACCTCTTTCAATGAAAGTGCTTTTCCTCAGTATCTGCTTAGGGCTACTTGAAGAGGAAACAAATTATAGAGAAAAAACTGAGAATTCCTTTATTTTGTCAAGTTTCAAAGAGCTACTACAAACCATGTTGGATTTAGACTTCCAAATTCATCTATCTATATAGGAGAGATCAGAGTGAAACCTAAATATAAAAACTGCTACTGTAGAAGAACGCTTCAAGCTAGAAGAACAAAATTTGGTGAGCCAAGTGGGATTTGTGTACTTGTCATTACCACCAAGTATCATCAAGATTGGGTGAGAAAATATATGCTGGTATTTCGGAAACTTGTAATTTCTTGAAAGCATGGCAACCCCATTCAAGGAAAGTGCTTTTCCACAGTCTCTGCTTAGGGCTACTTGAAGTGGAAACAAATTATACAGACAAACCTGAAAACTCCTTTATTTTGTCAAGTTTCAAATAGCTACTACAAACCATGTTGGATTTAGAGTTCCAAATTCATCTATCTACATAGGAGAGGACAGAGTGAAACCTAAACATAAAAACTGCTATTGTAGACGAACGCTTCAACCTAGAAGAACAAAATTTGGTGAGCCAAGTGGGATTTGTGTACTGATAATTACTACCAAGTATCATCAAGATTGGGTGAAAAAATATTTGCTGGTATTTCGGAAACTCGTATTTTCTTGGAAGCTTTGCATCCCCTTTCAATCAAAGTGCTTTTCCCCAGTCTATGCTTAGGGATTCTTGAAGAGGAAACAAACCATAGAGATAAAACTGAGAACTACTTTATTTTGTCAAATTTCAAAGCACTACTACAAACCATGTTGGATTTAGAGTTCCAAATTCATCTATCTATAAACGAGAGAACAGAGTGGAACATAAATATAAAACTGCTAATGTGGAAGAACGCTTAAAACTAGAGGAACAAAATCTGGTGAGCCAAGTGGAATTTGTGTACTTGTCATTACCAGCAAGTATCATCAAGATTGGGTGAAAAAATATTTGCTGGTATTGCGGAAACTCGTTATTTTTTAGAAGCTTGGCAACCCCTCTCAATGAAAGTGCTTTTCCACAGTCGGTGCCTAGGGCTACTTGAAGAGGAAACAAACCATAGAGACAAAACTGAGAACTACTTTATTTTGTCAAATTTCAAAGAGCTACTACAAACCATGTTGGATTTAGAGTTCCAAATTCATCTATCTATATAGGAGAGAACAGAGTGAAACCTAAAAATAAAAACTGCAACTGTAAACGAACGCTTCAACCTAGAAGAACAAAATTTGGTGAGCCATTTGGATTTGTGTACTTGTCATTACCACCATGTATCATCAAGTTTCGGTGAAAAAATATTTGCTGGTATTTCGGAAACTCCTTATTTCTTAGAAGCTTGGCAACCCCTCTCAATGAAAGTGCTTTTCCACAGAGTGTGCCTAGGGCTACTTGAATAGGAAACAAACCAGAGACAAAAGTGAGAACTCCTTTATTTTGTCAAGTTTCAAAGAGCTACTACAAACCATGTTGGATTTAGAGTTCCAAATTCATCTATCTATATAGGAGAGAACAGAAGGAAACCTAAAAATAAAAACTGCTACTGTAAACGAACGATTCAACCTAGAAGAACAAAATTTGGTGAGCCAAGTGGGATTTGTGTACCGATCATTACCACCATGTATCATCAAGATTGGATGAAAAAATATTTGCTGGTATTTCGGAAACTCGTAATTTCTTGGAAGCTTGGCAACCCCTTTCAATGAAAGTGCTTTTCCACAGTCTCTGCTTAGGGCTACTTGAAGAGGAAACAAATAATAGAGACAAAACTTAGAATTCCTTTATTTTGTCAAGTTTCAAAAGCTACTACAAACCATGTTGGATTTAGAGTTCCAAATTCATCTATCTATATAGGAGAGAACAGAGGGAAACCTAAAAATATAAACTGCTACTAAAAAAGAACGCTTCAACCTAGAAGAACAAAATTTGGTGAGTCAAGTGGGATTTGTGTACCGATCATTACCACCAAGAATCATCAAGTTTGCGAGAAAAAATATTTGCTGGTATTTCGGAAACTCGTTATTTCATAGAAGCTTGGCAACCCCTTTCAATGAAAGTGCTTTTCCAGAGTCTCTGCTTAGGGCTACTTGAAGAGGAAAGAAACCTAGAGACAAAACTGAGAACTCCTTTATTTTGTCAAGTTTCAAAGAGCTACTACTAACCATGTTGGATTTAGTGTTCCAAATTCATCTATCTATATAGTAGAGAACAGAGGGACACCTAAAAATATAAACTGCTTCTGTAAACGAACGCTTCAACCTAGAAGAACAAAATTTGGTGAGTCAAGTGGGATTTGTGTACCGATCATTGCCTCCACGTATCATCAAGATTGGGTGAAAAAATATTTGCTGGTGTTTCGGAAACTCGTTATTTCTTGGAAGCTTGGCAACTCCTCTCAATGAAAGTGCTTTTCCACAGTCTGTGCCTAGGGCGACTTGAAGATGATGCAAACCATAGAGACAAAAGTGAGAAATCCTTTATTTTGTCAAGTTTCAAAGAGCTACTAGAAACCATGTTGGATTTAGAGTTCCAAATTCATCTATCTATATAGGAGAGAACAGAAGGAAACCTAAAAATAAAAACTGCTACTGTAAACGAACGATTCAACCTAGAAGAACAAAATTTGGTGAGCCAAGTGGGATTTGTGTACCGATCATTACCACCATGTATCATCAAGATTGGGTAAAAAAATCTTTGCTGGTATTTCGGAAACTCGTAATTTCTTGGAAGCTTGGCAACCCCTTTCAATGAAAGTGCTTTTCCACAGTCTCTGCTTAGGGCTACTTGAAGAGGAAACAAATAATAGAGACAAAACTTAGAATTCCTTTATTTTGTCAAGTTTCAAAAGCTACTACAAACCATGTTGGATTTAGAGTTCCAAATTCATCTATCTATATAGGAGAGAACAGAGGGAAACCTAAAAATATAGACTGCTACTAAAAAAGATCGCTTCAACCTAGAAGAACAAAATTTGGTGAATCAATTGGGATTTGTGTACCAATCATTACCACCATGTATCATCAAGATTGGGTGAAAAAATATTTGCTGGTATTTCGGAAACTCGTAATTTCTTGGAAGCTTGGCAACCCCTTTCAATGAAAGTGCTTTTCCACAGTCTCTGCTTAGGGCTACTTGAAGAGGAAACAAATAATAGAGACAAAACTTAGAATTCCTTTATTTTGTCAAGTTTCAAAAGCTACTACAAACCATGTTGGATTTAGAGTTCCAAATTCATCTATCTATATAGGAGAGAACAGAGGGAAACCTAAAAATATAAACTGCTACTAAAAAAGAACGCTTCAACCTAGAAGAACAAAATTTGGTGAATCAAGTGGGATTTGTGTACCGATCATTACCACCAAGTATCATCAAGATTGGGTGAAAAAATATTTGCTGGTATTTTGGAAACTCGTAATTTCTTGGAAGCTTGGCAACCCCTTTCAATGAAAGTGCTTTTCCACAGTTTCTGCGTAGGGCTACTTGAAGAGGAAACAAATAATAGAGACAAAACTTAGAATTCCTTTATTTTGTCAAGTTTCAAAAGCTACTACAAACCATGTTGGATTATAGTTCCAAATTCATCTATCTATATAGGAGAAAACAGAGGGAAACCTAAAAATATAAACTGCTACTAAAAAAGAACGTTTCAACCTAGAAGAACAAAATTTGGTGAGTCAAGTGGGATTTGTGTACCGATCATTGCCACCATGTATCATCAAGATTGGGTGAAAAAATATTTGCTGGTGTTTCGGAAACTCGTTATTTCTTGGAAGCTTGGCAACTCCTCTCAATGAAAGTGCTTTTCCACAGTCTGTGCCTAGGGCTACTTGAAGATGATGCAAACCATAGAGACAAAAGTGAGAACTCCTTTATTTTGTCAAGTTTCAAAGAGCTACTAGAAACCATGTTGGATTTAGAGTTCCAAATTCATCTATCTATATAGGAGAGAACAGAAGGAAACCTAAAAATAAAAACTGGTACTGTAAACGAACGATTCAACCTAGAAGATCAAAATTTGGTGAGCCAAGTGGGATTTGTGTACCGATCATTACAACCATGTATCATCAAGATTGGGTGAAAAAATATTTGCTGGTATTTCGGAAACTCGTAATTTCTTGGAAACTTGGCAACCCCTTTCAATGAAAGTGCTTTTCCACAGTTTCTGCTTAGGGCTACTTGAAGAGGAAACAAATAATAGAGACAAAACTTAGAATTCCTTTATTTTTTCAAGTTTCAAAAGCTACTACAAACCATGTTGGATTTAGAGTTCCAAATTCATCTATCTATATAGGACAGAACAGAGTGAAACACAATATAAATTTGCTACTGTACAAGAACGCTTAAAATTAGAAGAACACAATTTGGTGAGCCAAGTGGGATTTATATACTGATCATTACCACCAAGTATCATCAAGATTGGGTGAAAAAATATTTGCTGGTATTTCGGAAACTCGTTATTTCTTAGAAGCTTGGCAACCCCTCTCAATGAAAGTGCTTTTCCACAGTCTGTGCCTAGGGCTACTTGAAGAGGAAACAATCCATAGAGACAAAACTGAGAACTCCTTTATTTTGTCAAGTTTCAAAGAGCGACTATAAACCATGTTGGATTTAGAGTTCCAAATTCATCTATCTATATAGGAGAAAACAGAGGGAAACCTAAATATAAAAACGACTACTGTAGACGAACGCTTCAACCTAGAAGAACAAAATTTGGTGAGCCAAGTGGGATTTGTGTACTGATCATTACCACCAAGTATCATCAAGACTGGGTGAAAAAATATTTGCTGGTATTTCGGAAACTCGTTATTTCTTAGAAGCTTGGCAACCCCTCTCAATGAAAGTGCTTTTCCACAGTTTCTGCTTAGGGCTACTTGAAGACGAAACAAATAATAGAGACAAAACTTATAATTCCTTTATTTTGTCAAGTTTCAAAAGCTACTACAAACCATGTTGGATTTAGAGTTCCAAATTTATCTATCTATATAGGAGACAACAGAGTGAAACATAATATAAAAATTGCAACTGTAGATGAACGCTTAAAGCTAGAAGAACACAATTTGGTGAAACTCAGGGGGATTTATGTACTGATCATTACCACCAAGTATCATCAAGATTGGGTGAAAAAATATTTCCTGGTGTTTCGGAAACTCGTTATTTCTTGGAAGATTGGCAACTCCACTCAATGAAAGTGCTTTTCCACAGTCTGTGCCTAGGGCTACTTGAACAGGAAGCAAACCATAGAGACAAAAGTGAGAACTCCTTTATTTTGTCAAGTTTCAAAGAGCTACTAGAAACCATGTTGGATTTAGAGTTCCAAATTCATCTATCTATATAAGAGAGAAAGAAGGAAACCTAAAAATAAAAACTGCTACTGTAAACGAACGCTTCAACCTAGAAGAACAAAATTTGGTGAGCCAAGTGGGATTTGTGTACCGATCATTACCACCATGTATCATCAAGATTGGGTGAAAAAATATTTGCTGGTATTTCAGAAACTCGTAATATCTTGGAAGCTTGGCAACCCCTTTCAATGAAAGTGCTTTTCCACAGTTTCTGCTTATGGCTACATGAAGAGGAAACAAATAATTGAGACAAAACTTATAATTCCTTTATTTTGTCAAGTTTCAAAAGCTAATACAAACCATGTTGGATTTAGAGTTCCAAATTCATCTATCTATATAGGAGGGAACAGAGGGAAACTTAAAATATAAACTGCTACTGTAAAAGAACGCTTCAACCTAGAAGAACAAAATTTGGTGAGTCAAGTGGGATTTTTGTACCGATCATTACAACCAAGTATCATCAAGATTGGGTGAAAATATATTTGCTGGTATTTCGGAAAATCGTTATTTTTTGGAAGCTTGGCAACCCCTTTCAATGAAAATGCTTTTCCACAATCTCTGCTTAGGGCTAATTGAAGAGGAAACAAATCATAGAGACAAAACTAAGAATTCCTATTATTTTGTCAAGTTTCAAAGAGCTACTACAAACCATGTTGGATTTAGAGTTCCAAATTCATCAATCTATATAGGAGAGAACAGATTAAAAAATAAAAATAAAAACTGCTGCTGTAAACGAACGCTTCCACCTAGAAGAACAAAATTTGGGGAGCCAAATGGGATTTGTGTACTTGTCATTACCACCACGTACCAACAAGATTGGGTGAAAAAATATTTGCTGGTATTTCAGAACTCGTAATTTATTGGAAGCTTGGCAACCTCTTTTAATGAAAGTGCTTTTCCACAGTCTCTGCTTAGGGCTACTTGAAGAAAAAACAAACCATAGAGACAAAACTGAGAACTACTTTTTTTTCTCAAGTTTCAAAGAGCTACTACAAACCATATTGGATTTAGAGTTCCAAATTCATCTATCTATATAGGAGAGAACAGAGGGAAACCTAAATATAAAAACGACTACTGTAGACGAACGCTTCAACCTAGAAGAACAGAATTTGCTGAGCCAAGTGGGAATTTTTACTTGTCATTACCACCAAGTATCATCAAGATTGGGTGAAAAAATGTATGCTGGTATTTCGGAAACTCGTAATTTCTTGTAAGCCTGCAACCCATTTCAATGAAAGTGCTTTTCCACAGTCTGTGCCTAGGGCTAATTGAACAGGAAACAAATTATAGAGACAAATCTGAGAACTCCTTTATTTTGTCAAGTTTCAAAGAGCTACTACAAACCATGTTGGATTTAGAGTTCCAAGTTCATCTGTCTACATAGAAGAGAACAGAGTGAAACCTAAACATAAAAACTGCTACTGTAGATGAACGCTTCAACCTAGAAGAACAAAATTTGGTGAGCCAAGTGGGATTTGTGTACCGATCATTACCACCACGTATCATCAAGATTTTGTGAAAAAATATTTGCTGGTGTTTTGGAAACTCGTAATCTCTTGGAAGCATGGCATCCTCTTTCAATGAATGTGCTTTTCCACAGTCTCCGCTTTGGGCTACTTGAAGACGAAACAAATCATAGAGACAAAAGTGAATACTCCTTTATTTTGTCAAGTTTCAAAGAGCTACTACAAACCTTGTTGGATTTAGAGTTCCAAATTCATCTATCAATATAGGAGAGAACAGAGGGAAACCTAAAAATATAAACTGCTACTGTAAACGAACGCTTCAACCTAGAAGAACAAAATTTGGTGAGCCCAGTGGTATTTGTGTACTGATTATTACCACCAAGTATCATCAAGATTGGGTGAAAAAGTATTTGCTTGTATTTCGGAAACTCGTTATTTCTTGGAAGCTTGGCAACCGCTTTCAATGAAAGAGCTTTTCCACAGTCTGAGCCTAGGGCTACTTGAAAAGGACACAAACCATAGAGACAAAACTGAGAACTACTTTATTTTGTCAAGTTTCAAAAAGCTACTACAAACGACGTTGTATGTAGAGTTCCAAATTCATCTATCTATATAAGAGAGAACAGAGTGAAACGTACATACAAATCTGCTACTGTAGACGAACGCTTAAAACTAGAAGAACACAATTTGGTGAGCCAAGTGGGATATATGTACTGATCATTACCACCAAGTATCATCAAGATTGGGTGAAAAAATATTTGCTGGTATTTCGAAAACTCGTTATTTGCTGGTATTTCGAAAACTCATTATTTCTTCGAAGCTTGGCAACCCCTCTCCATGAAAGTGCTTTTCCACAGTCTCTGCCTAGGGCTATTTGAAGAGGAAACAAACCATAGAGACAAAACTGAGAACTCCTTTAGTTTGTCAACTTTCAAAGTGCTACTACAAACCATGTTGGATTTAGAGTTCCAAATTCATCTATCTATATAGGAGAGAACAGATTGAAACCTAAATATAAAAACTTCTACTGTAGACAAACGCTTCAACCTAGATGAACAAAATTTGGTGAGCCAAGTGGGATTTGTGTACTTGTCATTACCACCACGTACCATCAAGATTGGGTGAAAAAAATAATTGCAGGTATTTCAGAAACTCGTTATTTCTTGGAAGCTTTGCAACCCCTTTCAATGAAAGTGCTTTTTCACAGTCTGTGCCTAGGGCTACTTGAACAGGAAACAAACCATAGAGACAAAACTGAGAACTACTTTATTTTGTCATGTTTCAAAGAGCTACTACAAACCATGTTGGATTATAGTTCCAAATTGATCTATCTATATGAGAGAACAGAGTGAAACCTACATATAAAAACTGCTACTGTAGACGTACGCTTCAACCTAGAAGAACACAATTTAGTGAGCCAAGTGGGGTTTGTTTACTGATCATTACCACCACGTAAAATCAAGATTGGGTGAACAAATATATGCTGGTATTTGGGAAACTCGTTATTTCTTAGAAGCTTGTCAACCCCTCTCAATGAAAGTGCTTTTCCACAGTCTGTGCCTGGGCTACTTGAAGAGGAAACAAAAAATCGAGACAAAACTGAGAACTCCATTAGTTTGTCAAGTTTCAAAGATCTACTACAAACCATGTTGGATTTAGAGTTCCAAATTCATGTATATATATATAGGAGAGAACAGATTGAAACCTAAATATAAAAACTGCTACTGTAGACGAACACTTCAACCTAGAAGAAAAAAATTTGGTGAGCCAAGTGGGATTTGTGTACTGATCATTACCACCACGTGTCATCAAGTTTGGGTGAAAAAATATTTTCTGGTATTTCGGAAACTCGTTATTTCTTAGAAGCTTGGAAACCCCTCTCAATTAAAGTGCTTTTCCATAGTCTCTGCTTAGGTCTACTTGAAGAGGAAACAAATTATAGAGAAAAAACTGAGAACTCCTTTATTTTGTCAAGTTTCAAAGAGCTACTACAAACCATGTTGGATTTAGTGTTCCAAACTCATCTATCTATATATTGGAGAACAGAGGGACACCTAAAAATATAAACTGCTAGAGTAAACGAACGCTTCAATTTAGAAAAAAAAATTTGGTGAGTCAAGTGAGATTTATGTACTGATCATTACCACCAAGTATCATCAAGGTTGTGTGAAAAAATATTTGCTGGTATTTCGGAAACTCGTTATTTCTTGGAAGCTTGGCAACCCCTTTTAATGAGAGTGCTTTTCCACAGCCTGTGCCTAGGCCTACTTGAAGAGGAAACAAACTATAGAGACAAAACTGAGACCTACTTTATTTTGTCAAGTTTCAAAGAGCTACTACAAACCATGTTGGATTTAGACTTCCAAATTCATCTATCTATATAGGAGAGATCAGAGTGAAACCTAAATATAAAAACTGCTACTGTAGAAGAACGCTTCAACCTAGAAGAACAAAATTTGGTGAGCCAAGTGGGATTTGTGTACTTGTCATTACCACCAAGTATCATCAAGATTGGGTGAGAAAATATATGCTGGTATTTCGGAAACTCGTAATTTCTTGAAAGCATGGCAACCCCATTCAAGGAAAGTGCTTTTCCACAGTCTCTGCTTAGGGCTACTTGAAGTGGAAACAAATTATACAGACAAACCTGAAAACTCCTTTATTTTGTCAAGTTTCAAATAGCTACTACAAACCATGTTGGATTTAGAGTTCCAAATTCATCTATCTACATAGGAGAGGACAGAGTGAAACCTAAACATAGAAACTGGTATTGTAGACGAACGCTTCAACCTAGAAGAACAAAATTTGGTGAGCCAAGTGGGATTTGTGTACTGATAATTACTACCAAGTATCATCAAGATTGGGTGAAAAAATATTTGCTGGTATTTCGGAAACTCGTATTTTCTTGGAAGCTTTGCATCCCCTTTCAATCAAAGTGCTTTTCCCCAGTCTATGCTTAGGGATACTTGAAGAGGAAACAAACCATAGAGATAAAACTGAGAACTACTTTATTTTGTCAAATTTCAAAGCACTACTACAAACCATGTTGGATTTAGAGTTCCAAATTCATCTATCTATAAACGAGAGAACAGAGTGGAACCTAAATATAAAACTGCTAATGTGGACGAACGCTTAAAACTAGAGGAACAAAATCTGGTGAGCCAAGTGGAATTTGTGTACTTGTCATTACCAGCAAGTATCATCAAGATTGGGTGAAAAAATATTTGCTGGTATTGCGGAAACTCGTTATTTTTTAGAAGCTTGGCAACCCCTCTCAATGAAAGTGCTTTTCCACAGTCGGTGCCTAGGGCTACTTGAAGAGGAAACAAACCATAGAGACAAAACTGAGAACTACTTTATTTTGTCAAATTTCAAAGAGCTACTACAAACCATGTTGGATTTAGAGTTCCAAATTCATCTATCTATATAGGAGAGAACAGAGTGAAACCTAAAAATAAAAACTGCAACTGTAAACGAACGCTTCAACCTAGAAGAACAAAATTTGGTGAGCCATTTGGATTTGTGTACTTGTCATTACCACCATGTATCATCAAGTTTCGGTGAAAAAATATTTGCTGGTATTTCGGAAACTCCTTATTTCTTAGAAGCTTGGCAACCCCTCTCAATGAAAGTGCTTTTCCACAGAGTGTGCCTAGGGCTACTTGAATAGGAAACAAACCAGAGACAAAAGTGAGAACTCCTTTATTTTGTCAAGTTTCAAAGAGCTACTACAAACCATGTTGGATTTAGAGTTCCAAATTCATCTATCTATATAGGAGAGAACAGAGGGAAACCTAAAAATAAAAACTGCTACTGTAAACTAACGCTTCAACCTAGAAGAACAAAATTTGGTGAGCAAAGTGGGATTTTTGTACCGATCATTGCCACCACGTATCATCAAGATTGGGTGAAAAAATATTTGCTGGTATTTCGGAAACTCATAATTTCCTGGAAGCTTGGCAACCCCTTTCAATGACATTGCTTTTCCACAGTCTCTGCTTTGGGCTACTTGAAGAGGAAACAAATCATAGAGAGAAAACTGAGAATTCCTTTATTTTGTCAAGTTTCAAAGAGCTACTACAAACTATGTTAGATTTAGAGTTCCAAATTCATCTATCTATATAGGAGAGAACAGAGTGAAACCTAAATATAAAAACTGCTACTGTAGAAGAACGATTCAACCTAGAAGAACAAAATTTGGTGCGCCAAGTGGGATTTGTGTACTTGTCATTACCACCAAATATCATCAAGATTGGGTGAGAAGATATATGCTGGTATTTCTGAAACTCGTAATTTATTGGAAGCCTGGCAACCCCTTTTAATGAAAGTGCTTTTCCACAGTTTCTGCTTATGGCTACTTGAAGAGGAAACAAATAATAGAGACAAAACTTAGAATTCCTTTATTTTGTCAAGTTTAAAAAGCTACTACAAACCATGTTGGATTTAGAGTTCCAAATTCATCTATCTATATAGGAGACAACAGAGGGAAACCTAAAAATATAAACTGCTACTAAAAAAGAACGCTTCAACCTAGAAGAACAAAATTTGGTGAGTCAAGTGGGATTTGTGTACCGATCATTACCACCAAGAATCATAAAGTTTGCGAGAAAAAATATTTGCTGGTATTTCGGAAACTCGTTATTTCATAGAAGCTTGGCAACCCCTTTCAATGAAAGTGCTTTTCCATAGTCTCTGCTTAGGGCTACTTGAAGAGGAAAGAAACCTAGAGACAAAACTGAGAACTCCTTTATTTTGTCATGTTTCAAAGAGCTACTACTAACCATGTTGGATTTAGTGTTCCAAATTCATCTATCTATATAGTAGAGAACAGAGGGACACATAAAATATAAACTGCTTCTGTAAACGAACGCTTCAACCTAGAAGAACAAAATTTGGTGAGTCAAGTGGGATTTGTGTACCGATCATTGCCACCACGTATCATCAAGATTGGGTGAAAAAATATTTGCTGGTGTTTCGGAAACTCGTTATTTCTTGGAAGCTTGGCAACTCTTCTCAATGAAAGTGCTTTTCCACAGTCTGTGCCTAGGGCTACTTGAAGATGATGCAAACCATAGAGACAAAAGTGAGAACTCCTTTATTTTGTCAAGTTTCAAAGAGCTACTAGAAACCATGTTGGATTTAGAGTTCCAAATTCATCTATCTATATAGGAGAGAACAGAAGGAAACCTAAAAATAAAAACTGCTACTGTAAACGAACGATTCAACCTAGAAGAACAAAATTTGGTGAGCCAAGTGGGATTTGTGTACCGATCATTACCACCATGTATCATCAAGATTGGGTGAAAAAATATTTGCTGGTATTTTGGAAACTCGTAATTTCTTGGAAGCTTGGCAACCACTTTCAATGAAAGTGCTTTTCCACAGTCTCTGCTTAGGGCTACTTGAAGAGGAAACAAATAATAGAGACAAAACTTAGAATTCCTTTATTTTGTCAAGTTTCAAAAGCTACTACAAACCATGTTGGATTTAGAGTTCCAAATTCATCTATCTATATAGGAGAGAATAGAGGGAAACCTAAATATAAAAACTGCTACTGTAGACGAACGCTTCAAGTTTGTCAAGTTTCAAAGAGCTACTACAAACCATGTTGGATTTAGAGTTCCAAATTCATCTGTCTATATAGTAGAGAACAGAGGGACACCTAAAAATATAAACTGCTACTGTAAAAGAAAGCTTCAACCTAGAAGAACAAAATTAGGTGAGTCAAGTGGGATTTGTATACCGATCATTACCACCACGTATCATCAAGATTTTGTGAAAAAATATTTGCTGGTGTTTCGGAAACTCGTTATTTCTTGGAAGCTTGGCAACTCCTCTCAATGAAAGTGCTTTTGCACAGTCTGTGCCTAGTGCTATTTGAAGAGGAAACAAACCATAAAGACAAAAGTGGGAACTCCTTTATTTTGTCAAGTTTCAAAGAGCTACTACAAACCATGCTGGATTTAGAGTTCCAAATTCATCTATCTATATAGGAGAGAACAGAGGGAAACCTAAAAATAAAAACTGCTACTGTAAACGAACGCTTCAACCTAAAGAACAAAATTTGGTGAGCAAAGTGGGATTTGTGTACCGATCATTACCACCACGTATCATCAAGATTGGGTGAAAAAATATTTGCTGGTATTTCGGAAACTCGTAATTTCTTGGAAGCTTGGCAACCCCACTCAATGAATGTGCTTTTCCACATTCTGTGCCTAGGGCTACTTGAAGAGGAAACAAACCATAGCGACAAAACTGTTCCAAATTCATCTATCTACATAGGAGAGAACACAGGGAAACCTAAATATAAAAACTGCTACTGTAGACGAACGCTTCAACATATCAGAACACAATTTGGTGAGCCAGGTGGGATTTGTGTACTGATCATTACTACCAAGTATCATTAAGACTGGGTGAAAAAATATTTGCTGGTATTTCGGAAACTTGTTATTTCTTAGGAGCTTGGCAACGCCTCTCAATAAAAGTGCTTTTCCACAGTGTGTGCGTAGGGCTATTTGAAGAGGAAACAAACCATAGAGACAAAACCGAGATCTCCTTCATTTTGCCAAGTTTCAAAGAGCTACTACAAACCATGTTGGGTTTAGAGTTCCAAATTCATCTATCTATGTAGGAGAGAACAGAGGGAAACCTAAAAATATAAACTGCTACTGTAAACGAACGCTTCAAATAAGAAGAAAAAATTTGGTGAGTCAAGTGAAATTTGTGTACGGATCATTACCACCAAGTATCACCAAGATTGTGTTAAAAAATATTTGCTGGTATTTCGGAAACTCGTTATTTCTTGGAAGCATTGCAACCCCTTTCATTGAGAGTGCTTAGTCTGTGCCTAGGGCTACTTGAAGAGGAAACAAACTATAGAGACAAGACTAAGAACTACTTTATTTTGTCAAGTTTCAAAGAGCTACAACAAACCATGTTGGATTTAGAGTTCCAAATTCATCTATCTATATAGGAGAGAACAGAGTGAAACCAAAATATAAAAACTGCTACTGTAGACGAACACTTAAACCTAGAAGAACAAAATTTGGTGAGCCCAGTGGCTTGTGTGTACTGATTATTACCACCATATATCATCAAGATTGAGTGAAAAAGTATTTGCTGGTATTTCGAAAACTCGTTAATTCTTAGAAGCTAGGCAACCCCTCTCAATGAAAGTGCTTTTCCACAGTCTGTGCATAGGGCTACTTGAAAAGGAAAAAAACCATAGAGACAAAACTGAGAACTACTTTATTTTGTCAAGTTTCAAAGAGCTACTACTAACCATGTTGGATTTAGAGTTCCAAATTCATCTATCTATATAGGAGACAACAGAGTGAAACATAATATAAAAATTGCTACTGTAGACGAACGCTTAAAACTAGAAGAACACAATTTGGTGAGCCAAGTGGTATATATGTACCGATCATTACCACCAAGTATCATCAAGATTGGGTGAAAAAATTTTTCCTGGTATTTCAGAAACTCATTATTTCTTGGAAGCTTGGGAACTCCTTTCAATGAAAGTGCTTTTCCACAGTCTGTGCCTAGGGCTACTTGAATAGGAAACAAACGATAGAGACAAAACTGAGAACTACTTTATTTTGTCATGTTTCAAAGAGCTACTACAACCATGTTGGATTTAGAGTTCCAAATTGATCAATCTATATGAGACAACTCAGTGAAACCTACATATAAAAACTGCTACTGTAGACGTACGCTTCAACCTAGAAGAACACAATTTGGTGAGCTCAGTGGGATTTGTGTACTGATCATTACCACCAAGTATAATCAAGATTGGGTGAAAAAATATTTGCTGGTATTTCGGAAACTCGTTATTTCTTAGAAGCTTGGCAACCCCTCTCAATGAAAGTGCTTTTCCACAGTCTGTGCCTAGGGCTACTTGAAGAGGAAACAAACCATAGAGACAAAACTGAGAACTACTTTATTTTGTCAAGTTTCAAAGAGCTACTACAAACCATGTTGGATTTAGAGTTCCAAATTCATCTATCTATATAGGAGAGAACAGAGGGAAACCTAAATATAAAAACGACTACTGTAGACGAACGCTTCAACCTAGAAGAACAAAATTTGGTGAGCCAAGTGGGATTTGTGTACTGATCATTACCACCACGTATCATCAAGATTTTGTGAAAAATATTTGTTGGTATTTCAGAAACTCGTTATTTCTTGGAAGCTTGGCAACCCCTCTCAATGAAAGTGCTTTTCCACAGTCTGTGCCTAGGGCTACTTGAAGAGGAAACAAACCATAGAGACAAAACTGAGAACTCCTTTATTTTGTCAAGTTTCAAAGAGCTACTACAAACCATGTTGGATTTAGAGTTCCAAATTCATCTATCTATATAGGAGAGAACAGAGTGAAACCAAAAATAAAAACTGCAACTGTAAACGAATGCTTCAACCTAGAAGAACTGAATTTGTTGAGCCAAGAGGGATTTGTTTACTTGTCATTTCCACCACGTTTCTTCAAGATTGGGTGAAAAAATATTTGCTGGTATTTCGGAAACTCATTATTTCTTAGAAGCTTGGCAACCCCTCTCAATGAAAGTGCTTTTCCACAGTCTGTGCCTAGAGCTACTTGAAGAGGAAATAAACCATAGAGACAAAACTGAGAACTACTTTATTTTGTCAGGTTTCAATGAGCTACTACTAACCATGTTGGATTTAGAGTTCCAAATTCATCTATCTATATAAAAGAGAACAGTGTGAAACCTAAAAATATAAACTGCTATTGTAAACGAACGCTTCAACCTAGAAGAACAAAATTTGGTGAGTCAAGTGAGATTTGTGTACTTGTCATTACCACCACGTATCATCCAGTTTGGGTGAAAAAACATTTGCTGGTATTTCGGAAACTAGTAATTTCTTGGAAGCTTGGCAACACCTTTCAATGAAAGTGCTTTTCCACAGTCTCTGCTTAGTGCTACTTGAAGAGGAAACAAACCATAGAGACAAACTGAGAAGTACTTTTATTTTGTCAAGTTTCAAAGGGCGACTAAAAACCATGTTGGATTTAGAGTTCCAAATTCATCTATCTATGTAGGAGAGAACAGAGGGAAACCTAAATATAAAAACGACTACTGTAGATGAACGCTTCAACCTAGAAGAACGAAATTTGGTGGGCCAAGTGGGATTTGTGTACTTGTCATTAGCACCAAGTATCATAAAGATTGGGTCAAAAAATATTTCCTGGTATTTCGGAAACTCGTAATTTCTTGGAAGCTTGGCAACCCCTTTCAATGAAAGTGCTTTTCAACAGTCTCTGCTTAGGGCTACTTGAAGAGGAAACGAACCATAGAGACAAAACTGAGAACTCCTTTATTTTGTCAAGTTTCAAAGAGTTACTACAAACCATGTTGGATTTAGAGTTCCAAATTCATCTATCTATATAGGAGAGAACAGAGGGAAACCTAAAAATATAAACTGCTACTGTAAAAGAACGCTTCCACCTAGAAGAACAAAATTTGGTGAGTCAAGTGGGATTTGTGTACCGATCATTACCACCAAGTATCATCAAGATGGGGTGAAAAAATATTTGCTGGTATTTCGGAAACTCATTATTTCTTATACGCTTGGCAACCCCTCTCAATGAAATTGCTTTTCCACAGTCTCTGCCCAGGGCTACTTGAAGAGGAAACAAACCATAGAGACAAAACTGAGAACTACTATTTTGTCAAGTTTCAAAGAGCTACTACAAACCATGTTGGATTTAGAGTTCCAAATTCATCTATCTATATAGGAGAGAACAGAGTGAAACCAAAAATAAAAACTGCAACTGTAAACGAATGCTTCAACCTAGAAGAACTGAATTTGTTGAGCCAAGAGGGATTTGTTTACTTGTCATTTCCACCACGTTTCTTCAAGATTGGGTGAAAAAATATTTGCTGGTATTTCGGAAACTCATTAATTCTTAGAAGCTTGGCAACCCCTCTCAATGAAAGTGCTTTTCCACAGTCTGTGCCTAGAGCTACTTGAAGAGGAAATAAACCATAGAGACAAAACTGAGAACTACTTTATTTTGTCAGGTTTCAATGAGCTACTACTAACCATGTTGGATTTAGAGTTCCAAATTCATCTATCTATATAAAAGAGAACAGTGTGAAACCTAAAAATATAAACTGCTATTGTAAACGAACGCTTCAACCTAGAAGAACAAAATTTGGTGAGTCAAGTGAGATTTGTGTACTTGTCATTACCACCACGTATCATCCAGATTGGGTGAAAAAACATTTGCTGGTATTTCGGAAACTAGTAATTTCTTGGAAGCTTGGCAACACCTTTCAATGAAAGTGCTTTTCCACAGTCTCTGCTTAGTGCTACTTGAAGAGGAAACAAACCATAGAGACAAACTGAGAAGTACTTTTATTTTGTCAAGTTTCAAAGGGCGACTAAAAACCATGTTGGATTTAGAGTTCCAAATTCATCTATCTATGTAGGAGAGAACAGAGGGAAACCTAAATATAAAAACGACTACTTTAGATGAACGCTTCAACCTAGAAGAACGAAATTTGGTGGGCCAAGTGGGATTTGTGTACTTGTCATTAGCACCAAGTATCATAAAGATTGGGTCAAAAAATATTTCCTGGTATTTCGGAAACTCGTAATTTCTTGGAAGCTTGGCAACCCCTTTCAATGAAAGTGCTTATCAACAGTCTCTGCTTAGGGCTACTTGAAGAGGAAACGAACCATAGAGACAAAACTGAGAACTCCTTTATTTTGTCAAGTTTCAAAGAGTTACTACAAACCATGTTGGATTTAGAGTTCCAAATTTATCTATATATATAGGAGAGAACAGAGGGAAACCTAAAAATATAAACTGCTACTGTAAAAGAACGCTTCCACCTAGAAGAACAAAATTTGGTGAGTCAAGTGGGATTTGTGTACCGATCATTACCACCAAGTATCATCAAGATGGGGTGAAAAAATATTTGCTGGTATTTCGGAAACTCATTATTTCTTATAAGCTTGGCAACCCCTCTCAATGAAATTGCTTTTCCACAGTCTCTGCCCAGGGCTACTTGAAGAGGAAACAAACCATAGAGACAAAACTGAGAACTACTATTTTTGTCAAGTTTCAAAGAGCTACTACAAACCATGTTGGATTTAGAGTTCCAAATTCATCTATCTATATAGGAGAGAACAGAGTGAAACCAAAAATAAAAACTGCAACTGTAAACGAATGCTTCAACCTAGAAGAACTGAATTTGTTGAGCCAAGAGGGATTTGTTTACTTGTCATTTCCACCACGTTTCTTCAAGATTGGGTGAAAAAATATTTGCTGGTATTTCGGAAACTCATTATTTCTTAGAAGCTTGGCAACCCCTCTCAATGAAAGTGCTTTTCCACAGTCTGTGCCTAGAGCTACTTGAAGAGGAAATAAACCATAGAGACAAAACTGAGAACTACTTTATTTTGTCAGGTTTCAATGAGCTACTACTAACCATGTTGGATTTAGAGTTCCAAATTCATCTATCTATATAAAAGAGAACAGTGTGAAACCTAAAAATATAAACTGCTATTGTAAACGAACGCTTCAACCTAGAAGAACAAAATTTGGTGAGTCAAGTGAGATTTGTGTACTTGTCATTACCACCACGTATCATCCAGATTGGGTGAAAAAACATTTGCTGGTATTTCGGAAACTAGTAATTTCTTGGAAGCTTGGCAACACCTTTCAATGAAAGTGCTTTTCCACAGTCTCTGCTTAGTGCTACTTGAAGAGGAAACAAACCATAGAGACAAACTGAGAAGTACTTTTATTTTGTCAAGTTTCAAAGGGCGACTAAAAACCATGTTGGATTTAGAGTTCCAAATTCATCTATCTATGTAGGAGAGAACAGAGGGAAACCTAAATATAAAAACGACTACTGTAGATGAACGCTTCAACCTAGAAGAACGAAATTTGGTGGGCCAAGTGGGATTTGTGTACTTGTCATTAGCACCAAGTATCATAAAGATTGGGTCAAAAAATATTTCCTGGTATTTCGGAAACTCGTAATTTCTTGGAAGCTTGGCAACCCCTTTCAATGAAAGTGCTTTTCAACAGTCTCTGCTTAGGGCTACTTGAAGAGGAAACGAACCATAGAGACAAAACTGAGAACTCCTTTATTTTGTCAAGTTTCAAAGAGTTACTACAAACCATGTTGGATTTAGAGTTCCAAATTCATCTATCTATATAGGAGAGAACAGAGGGAAACCTAAAAATATAAACTGCTACTGTAAAAGAACGCTTCCACCTAGAAGAACAAAATTTGGTGAGTCAAGTGGGATTTGTGTACCGATCATTACCACCAAGTATCATCAAGATGGGGTGAAAAAATATTTGCTGGTATTTCGGAAACTCATTATTTCTTATAAGCTTGGCAACCCCTCTCAATGAAATTGCTTTTCCACAGTCTCTGCCCAGGGCTACTTGAAGAGGAAACAAACCATAGAGACAAAACTGAGAACTACTATTTTTGTCAAGTTTCAAAGAGCTACTACAAACCATGTTGGATTTAGAGTTCCAAATTCATCTATCTATATAGGAGAGAACAGAGTGAAACCAAAAATAAAAACTGCAACTGTAAACGAATGCTTCAACCTAGAAGAACTGAATTTGTTGAGCCAAGAGGGATTTGTTTACTTGTCATTTCCACCACGTTTCTTCAAGATTGGGTGAAAAAATATTTGCTGGTATTTCGGAAACTCGTTATTTCTTAGAAGCTCGGCAACCCCTCTCAATGAAAGTGCTTTTCCACAGTCTGTGCCTAGAGCTACTTGAAGAGGAAATAAACCATAGAGACAAAACTGAGAACTACTTTATTTTGTCAGGTTTCAATGAGCTACTACTAACCATGTTGGATTTAGAGTTCCAAATTCATCTATCTATATAAAAGAGAACAGTGTGAAACCTAAAAATATAAACTGCTATTGTAAACGAACGCTTCAACCTAGAAGAACAAAATTTGGTGAGTCAAGTGAGATTTGTGTACTTGTCATTACCACCACGTATCATCCAGATTGGGTGAAAAAACATTTGCTGGTATTTCGGAAACTAGTAATTTCTTGGAAGCTTGGCAACACCTTTCAATGAAAGTGCTTTTCCACAGTCTCTGCTTAGTGCTACTTGAAGAGGAAACAAACCATAGAGACAAACTGAGAAGTACTTTTATTTTGTCAAGTTTCAAAGGGCGACTAAAAACCATGTTGGATTTAGAGTTCCAAATTCATCTATCTATGTAGGGAGAACAGAGGGAAACCTAAATATAAAAACGACTACTGTAGATGAACGCTTCAACCTAGAAGAACGAAATTTGGTGGGCCAAGTGGGATTTGTGTACTTGTCATTAGCACCAAGTATCATAAAGATTGGGTCAAAAAATATTTCCTGGTATTTCGGAAACTCGTAATTTCTTGGAAGCTTGGCGACCCCTTTCAATGAAAGTGCTTTTCAACAGTCTCTGCTTAGGGCTACTTGAAGAGGAAACGAACCATAGAGACAAAACTGAGAACTCCTTTATTTTGTCAAGTTTCAAAGAGTTACTACAAACCATGTTGGATTTAGAGTTCCAAATTCATCTATCTATATAGGAGAGAACAGAGGGAAACCTAAAAATATAAACTGCTACTGTAAAAGAACGCTTCCACCTAGAAGAACAAAATTTGGTGAGTCAAGTGGGATTTGTGTACCGATCATTACCACCAAGTATCATCAAGATGGGGTGAAAAAATATTTGCTGGTATTTCGGAAACTCCTTATTTCTTATAAGCTTGGCAACCCCTCTCAATGAAATTGCTTTTCCACAGTCTCTGCCCAGGGCTACTTGAAGAGGAAACAAACCATAGAGACAAAACTGAGAACTACTATTTTTGTCAAGTTTCAAAGAGCTACTACAAACCATGTTGGATTTAGAGTTCCAAATTCATCTATCTATATAGGAGAGAACAGAGTGAAACCAAAAATAAAAACTGCAACTGTAAACGAATGCTTCAACCTAGAAGAACTGAATTTGTTGAGCCAAGAGGGATTTGTTTACTTGTCATTTCCACCACGTTTCTTCAAGATTGGGTGAAAAAATATTTGCTGGTATTTCGGAAACTCGTTATTTCTTAGAAGCTCGGCAACCCCTCTCAATGAAAGTGCTTTTCCACAGTCTGTGCCTAGAGCTACTTGAAGAGGAAATAAACCATAGAGACAAAACTGAGAACTACTTTATTTTGTCAGGTTTCAATGAGCTACTACTAACCATGTTGGATTTAGAGTTCCAAATTCATCTATCTATATAAAAGAGAACAGTGTGAAACCTAAAAATATAAACTGCTATTGTAAACGAACGCTTCAACCTAGAAGAACAAAATTTGGTGAGTCAAGTGAGATTTGTGTACTTGTCATTACCACCACGTATCATCCAGATTGGGTGAAAAAACATTTGCTGGTATTTCGGAAACTAGTAATTTCTTGGAAGCTTGGCAACACCTTTCAATGAAAGTGCTTTTCCACAGTCTCTGCTTAGTGCTACTTGAAGAGGAAACAAACCATAGAGACAAACTGAGAAGTACTTTTATTTTGTCAAGTTTCAAAGGGCGACTAAAAACCATGTTGGATTTAGAGTTCCAAATTCATCTATCTATGTAGGAGAGAACAGAGGGAAACCTAAATATAAAAACGACTACTGTAGATGAACGCTTCAACCTAGAAGAACGAAATTTGGTGGGCCAAGTGGGATTTGTGTACTTGTCATTAGCACCAAGTATCATAAAGATTGGGTCAAAAAATATTTCCTGGTATTTCGGAAACTCGTAATTTCTTGGAAGCTTGGCGACCCCTTTCAATGAAAGTGCTTTTCAACAGTCTCTGCTTAGGGCTACTTGAAGAGGAAACGAACCATAGAGACAAAACTGAGAACTCCTTTATTTTGTCAAGTTTCAAAGAGTTACTACAAACCATGTTGGATTTAGAGTTCCAAATTCATCTATCTATATAGGAGAGAACAGAGGGAAACCTAAAAATATAAACTGCTACTGTAAAAGAACGCTTCCACCTAGAAGAACAAAATTTGGTGAGTCAAGTGGGATTTGTGTACCGATCATTACCACCAAGTATCATCAAGATGGGGTGAAAAAATATTTGCTGGTATTTCGGAAACTCCTTATTTCTTATAAGCTTGGCAACCCCTCTCAATGAAATTGCTTTTCCACAGTCTCTGCCCAGGGCTACTTGAAGAGGAAACAAACCATAGAGACAAAACTGAGAACTACTATTTTTGTCAAGTTTCAAAGAGCTACTACAAACCATGTTGGATTTAGAGTTCCAAATTCATCTATCTATATAGGAGAGAACAGAGTGAAACAAAAATAAAAACTGCAACTGTAAATGAATGCTTCAACCTAGAAGAACTGAATTTGTTGAGCCAAGAGGGATTTGTTTACTTGTCATTTCCACCACGTTTCTTCAAGATTGGGTGAAAAAATATTTGCTGGTATTTCGGAAACTCATTATTTCTTAGAAGCTTGGCAACCCCTCTCAATGAAAGTGCTTTTCCACAGTCTGTGCCTAGAGCTACTTGAAGAGGAAATAAACCATAGAGACAAAACTGAGAACTACTTTATTTTGTCAGGTTTCAATGAGCTACTACTAACCATGTTGGATTGAGAGTTCCAAATTCATCTATCTATATAAAAGAGAACAGTGTGAAACCTAAAAATATAAACTGCTATTGTAAACGAACGCTTCAACCTAGAAGAACAAAATTTGGTGAGTCAAGTGAGATTTGTGTACTTGTCATTACCACCATGTATCATCCAGATTGGGTGAAAAAACATTTGCTGGTATTTCGGAAACTAGTAATTTCTTGGAAGCTTGGCAACACCTCTCAATGAAAGTGCTTTTCCACAGTCTCTGCTTAGTGCTACTTGAAG
>NW_027516338.1:0-33323 GCF_048772815.1 Callospermophilus lateralis
ATCAGTACACCATTCCCACTTGGATGCCCAAGTTTTGTTCTTCTAGGTTGAAGCATTCGTTTGCAGGAACAGTTTGAATTTTTAGGTTTCACTCTGTTTTCTCCTATATTGACAGATGCAGTTAGAACTTTAAATCAAACACGGTTTGTGCTAGCTACTTGAAGCATGACACAATAAAGTAGTTCTACGTTCTATCCCTAAGGTTTGTTTCCTCTTGATGTAGCCTTAAGCAGAGACTGGCGAATAACACATTCAATGAAAGGCGTTGTTAGGCTGCCAAAAAACTACAGTCTCCGGAAAACTCATCATATATTTTTTCTTCCGACCTTCATGATACTTTCAAGTAATGAGCAGTGCACCAATCAAACTTGGATGTCCAAGTTTCGTTCTCCTAGGTTGAATCATTCGTTTGCAGGAACAGTTTGAATTTTTAGGTTTCACTCTGTTTTGTCCTATATTGACAGATGCAGTTCGAACTCTAAATCAAACACGGTTTGTGCTAGCTTCTTGAAACTTGTCAAAATACTGTAGTTCTACGTTCTATCTCTAAGGTTTGTTTCCTCTTGATGTAGCCTAATGCAGTTACTGGCGAATAACACTTTTATTGAAAGGGGTTGCCAAACTTCCAAAAACTAGAGTCTTCTGAAATCTCAACATATATTTTTGCATCCAATCTTCATGATACTTTCAAGTAATGATCAGTACACCAAACCCACTTGGATGCTCAAGTTTCATTCTCCTACGTTGAAGCATTCGTTTGCAGTAACAGTTTTAATTTTTAGTTTTCACTGTTTTCTTCTATATTGACAAATGTAGTTCAAACTCTAAATCATACACGGTTTGGGCTAGCTTCTTGAAACTTGACACAATAAAGTAGTTCTACATTCTATCCCTAAGGTTTGTTTCCTCTTGATGTAGCTTTCAGCACAGACTGGCGAATAACACATTCAATGAAAGGCGTTGTTAGGCTGCCAAAAAACTAGAGTCTCCTGAAATCTCAACACATATTTTTTTCCGACCTTAATGATACTTTCAAGTAATGAGCAGTACACCAATCAAACTTGGATGCCCAAGTTTCGTTCTCCTAGGTTGATGCATTCGTTTGCAGTTACAGTTTGAATTTCTAGGTTTCACTCTGTTTTCTCCTATATTGACAGATGCAGCTAGAACTCTAAATCAAACACGGTTTGTGCTAGCTTCTTGAAACTTGACACAATAAAGTAGTTCTACGTTCTATCTCTAAGGTTTGTTTCCTCTTGATGTAGCCTAATGCAGGGACTGGCGAATAACACTTTTATTGAAAGGGGTTGCCAAACTTCAAAAACTAGAGTCTTCTGAAATCTCAACATATAATTTTTCATCCAATCTTCATGATACTTTCGAGTAATGATCAGTACACCAATCCCACTTGGATGCTCAAGTTTCATTCTCGTAAGTTGAAGCATTCGTTTGCTGTAACAGTTTGAATTTTTAGGTTTCACTCTGTTTTCTCCTATATTGACAAATGTAGTTCAAACTCTAAATCATACACGGTTTGGGCTAGCTTCTTGAAACTTGACACAATAAAGTAGTTCTACATTATATCCCTAAGGTTTGTTTCCTCTTGATGTAGCCTTCAGCACAGACTGGCGAATAACACTTTCAATGAAAGGCGTTGTTAGGCTGCCAAAAAACTAGAGTCTCCTGAAATCTCAACACATATTTTTTTCCGACGTTAATGATACTTTCACGTAATGAGCAGTACACCAATCAAACTTGGATGCCCAAGTTTCGTTCTCCTAGGTTGATGCATTCGTTTGCAGTTACAGTTTGAATTTCTAGGTTTCACTCTGTTTTCTCCTATATTGACAGATGCAGCTAGAACTCTAAATCAAACACGGTTTGTGCTAGCTTCTTGAAACTTGACACGATAAAGTAGTTCTACGTTCTATCTCTAAGTTTGTTTCCTCTTGATGTAGCCTAATGCAGGGACTGGCGAATAACACTTATATTGAAAGTGGTTGCCAAACTTTCAAAAAAATAGAGTCTCCTGAAATCTCAACATATTTTTTTCATCCAATCTTCATGATACATTCAAGTAATGATCAGTACACCATTCCCACTTGGATGCCCAAGTTTTGTTCTTCTAGGTTGAAGCATTCGTTTGCAGGAACAGTTTGAATTTTTAGGTTTCACTCTGTTTTCTCCTATATTGACAGATGCAGTTAGAACTTTAAATCAAACACGGTTTGTGCTAGCTACTTGAAACATGACACAATAAAGTAGTTCTACGTTCTATCCCTAAGGTTTGTTTCCTCTTGATGTAGCCTTAAGCAGAGACTGGCGAATAACACATTCAATGAAAGGCGTTGTTAGGCTGCCAAAAAACTACAGTCTCCTGAAATCTCATCATATATTTTTTCTTCCGACCTTCATGATACTTTCAAGTAATGAGCAGTGCACCAATCAAACTTGGATGCCCAAGTTTCGTTCTCCTAGGTTGAAGCATTCGTTTGCAGGAACAGTTTGAATTTTTAGGTTTCACTCTGTTTTGTCCTATATTGACAGATGCAGTTCGAACTCTAAATCAAACACGGTTTGTGCTAGCTTCTTGAAACTTGACAAAATAATGTCGTTCTACGTTCTATCTCTAAGGTTTGTTTCCTCTTGATGTAGCCTAATGCAGTTACTGGCGAATAACACTTTTATTGAAAGGGGTTGCCAAACTTCCAAAAACTAGAGTCTTCTGAAATCTCAACATATATTTTTGCATCCAATCTTCATGATACTTTCAAGTAATGATCAGTACACCAATCCCACTTGGATGCTCAAGTTTCATTCTCCTACGTTGAAGCATTCGTTTGCAGTAACAGTTTTAAATTTTAGGTTTCACTGTTTTCTTCTATATTGACAAATGTAGTTCAAACTCTAAATCATACACGGTTTGGGCTAGCTTCTTGAAACTTGACACAATAAAGTAGTTCTACATTCTATCCCTAAGGTTTGTTTCCTCTTGATGTAGCCTTCAGCACAGACTGGCGAATAACACTTTCAATGAAAGGCGTTGTTAGGCTGCCAAAAAACTAGAGTCTCCTGAAATCTCAACACATATTTTTTTCCGACCTTAATCATACTTTCAAGTAATGAGCAGTACACCAATCAAACTTGGATGCCCAAGTTTCGTTCTCCTAGGTTGTTGCATTCGTTTGCAGGTACAGTTTGAATTTCTAGGTTTCACTCTGTTTTCTCCTATATTGACAGATGCAGCTATAACTCTAAATCAAACACGGTTTGTGCTAGCTTCTTGAAACTTGACACAATAAAGTAGTTCTACGTTCTATCTCTAAGGTTTGTTTCCTCTTGATGTAGCCTAATGCAGGGACTGGCGAATAACACTTATATTGAAAGGGGTTGAAAAACTTTCAAACTTTCAAAAAACTAGAGTCTCCTGAAATCTCAACATATATTTTTTCATCCAATCTTCATGATACATTCAAGTAATGATCAGTACACCATTCCCACTTGGATGCCCAAGTTTTGTTCTTCTAGGATGAAGCATTCGTTTGCAGGAACAGTTTGAATTTTTAGGTTTCACTCTGTTTTCTCCTATATTGACAGATGCAGTTAGAACTTTAAATCAAACACGGTTTGTGCTAGCTACTTGAAACATGACACAATAAAGTAGTTCTACGTTCTATCCCTAAGGTTTGCTTCCTCTTGATGTAGCCTTAAGCAGAGACTGGCGAATAACACATTCAATGAAAGGCGTTGTTAGGCTGCCAAAAAACTACAGTCTCCTGAAATCTCATCATATATTTTTTCTTCCGACCTTCATGATACTTTCAAGTAATGAGCAGTGCACCAATCAAACTTGGATGCCCAAGTTTCGTTCTCCTAGGTTGAAGCATTCGTTTGCAGGAACAGTTTGAATTTTTAGGTTTCACTCTGTTTTGTCCTATATTGACAGATGCAGTTCGAACTCTAAATCAAACACGGTTTGTGCTAGCTTCTTGAAACTTGACAAAATACTGTAGTTCTACGTTCTATCTCTAAGGTTTGTTTCCTCTTGATGTAGCCTAATGCAGTTACTGGCGAATAACACTTTTATTGAAAGGGGTTGCCAAACTTCCAAAAACTAGAGTCTTCTGAAATCTCAACATATATTTTTGCATCCAATCTTCATGATACTTTCAAGTAATGATCAGTACACCAATCCCACTTGGATGCTCAAGTTTCATTCTCCTACGTTGAAGCATTCGTTTGCAGTAACAGTTTTAATTTTTAGGTTTCACTGTTTTCTTCTATATTGACAAATGTAGTTCAAACTCTAAATCATACACGGTTTGGGCTAGCTTCTTGAAACTTGACTCAATAAAGTAGTTCTACATTCTATCCCTAAGGTTTGTTTCCTCTTGATGTAGCCTTCAGCACAGACTGGCGAATAACACTTTCAATGAAAGGCGTTGTTAGGCTGCCAAAAAACTAGAGTCTCCTGAAATCTCAACACATATTTTTTTCCGACCTTAATGATACTTTCAAGTAATGAGCAGTACACCAATCAAACTTGGATGCCCAAGTTTCGTTCTCCTAGTTGATGCATTCGTTTGCAGTTACAGTTTGAATTTCTAGGTTTCACTCTGTTTTCTCCTATATTGACAGATGCAGCTAGAACTCTAAATCAAACACGGTTTGTGCTAGCTTCTTGAAACTTGACACAATAAAGTAGTTCCACGTTCTATCTCTAAGGTTGTTTCCTCTTGATGTAGCCTAATGCAGGACTGGCGAATAACACTTATATTGAAAGGGGTTGCCAAACTTTCAAAAAACTAGAGTCTCCTGAAATCTCAACATATATTTTTTCATCCAATCTTCATGATACATTCAAGTAATGATCAGTACACCATTCCCACTTGGATGCCCAAGTTTTGTTCTTCTAGGTTGAAGCATTCGTTTGCAGTAACAGTTTGAATTTTAGGTTTCACTCTGTTTTCTCCTATATTGACAGATGCAGTTAGAACTTTAAATCAAACACGGTTTGTGCTAGCTACTTGAAACACGACACAACAAAGTAGTTCTACGTCTTATCCCTAAGTTTGTTTCCTCTTGATGAACCCTTATGCAGAGACTGGTGAATAACACATTCAATGAAAGGCGTTGTTAGGCTGCCAAAAAACTAGAGTCTCCTGAAATCTCAACACATATTTTTTCCGACCTTAATGATACTTTCAAGTAATGAGCAGTACACCCATCAACTTGGATGCCCAAGTTTCGTTCTCCTAGTTGAAGCATTCGTTTGCAGTAACAGTTTGAATTTCTAGGTTTCACTCTGTTTTCTCCTATATTGACAGATGCAGCTAGAACCTCTAAATCAAACACGGTTTGTGCTAGCTTCTTGAAACATGACACAATAAAGTAGTTCTACGTTCTATCACTAAGTTTGTTCCTCTTGATGTAGCCTAATGCAGGGACTGGCGAATAACACTTATATTGAAAGGGGTTGCCAAACTTTCAGAAAACTAGAGTCTCCTGAAATCTCAACATATATTTTTTCATCCAACTTCATGATACATTCAAGTAATGATCAGTACACCATTCCACTTGGATGCCCAAGTTTTGTTCTTCTAGGTTGAAGCATTCGTTTGCAGGAACAGTTTGAATTTTTAGGTTTCACTCTGTTTTCTCCTATATGACAGATGCAGTTAGAACTTTAAATCAAACACGTTTTGTGCTAGATACTTGAAACATGACACAATAAAGTAGTTCTACGTTCTATCCCTAAGGTTTGTTTCCTCTTGATGTAGCCTTAAGCAGAGAACGGGCGAATAACACATTCAATGAAAGGCATTGTTAGGCTGCCAAAAAACTACAGTCTCCTGAAATCTCATCATATATTTTTTCTTCCGAACTTCATGATACTTTCAAGTAATGAGCAGTGCACCAATCAAACTTGGATGCCCAAGTTTCGTCTCCTAGGTTGAAGAATTCGTTTGCAAGAACACTTTGAATTTTTAGGTTTCACTCTGTTTTGTCTATATTGACAGATGCAGTTCGAACTCTAAATCAAACACGGTTTGGGCTAGCTTCATGAAACTTGACAAAATACTATAGCTCTACGTTCTATCTCTAAGGTTTGTTTCCTCTTGATATAGCCTAATGCAGGGACTGGCGAATAACACTTTTATTGAAAGGGGTTGCCAAACTTCCAAAAACTAGAGTCTTCTGAAATCTAAACATATATTTTTTCATCCAATCTTCATGATATATTCAAGTAATGATCAGTACACCAATACCACTTGGATGCTCAAGTTTCATTCTCCTACGTTGAAGCATTCGTTTGCAGGAACAGTTTGAATTTTTAGGTTTCACTCTGTTTTCTCCTATATTGACAAATGTAGTTCAGACTTTAAATCATACACGGTTTGGGCTAGCTTCTAGAAATTTGACACAATAAAGTAGTTCTACATTCTATCCCTAAGGTTTGTTTCCTCTTGATGAAGCCTCCAGCACAGACTGGTGAATAACACTTTCAATGATAGGCGTTGTTAGGCTGCCAAAAACTAGAGTCTCCTGAAATCTCAACACATATTTTTTTCCGACCTTAATGATACTTTCAATAATGAGCAGTACACCAATCAAACTTGGATGCCCAAGTTCGTTGTCCTAGGTTGATGCATTCGTTTGCAGTAACAGTTTGAATTTGTAGGTTTCACTCTGTTTTCTCCTATATTGACAGATGCAGCTAGAACTCTAAATGAAACACGGTTTGTGCTAGCTTCTTGAAACTTGACACAATAAAGTACTTCTACGTTCTATCTCTAAGGTTTGTTTCCTCTTGATGTAGCCTAATGCAGGGACTGGCGAATAACACTTATATTGAAAGGGGTTGCCAAACTTTCAGAAAACTAGAGTCTCCTGAAATCTCAACATATATTTTTTCATCCAATCTTCATGATACATTCAAGTAATGATCAGTACACCATTCCCACTTGGATGCCCAAGTTTTGTTCTTCTAGGTTGATGCATTCGTTTGCAGGAACAGTTTGAATTTTTAGGTTTCACTCTGTTTTCTCCTATATTGACAGATGCAGTTAGAACTTTAAATCAAACACGGTTTGTGCTAGCTACTTGAAACATGACACAATAAAGTAGTTCTACGTTCTATCCCTAAGGTTTGTTTCCTATTGATGTAGCCTTAAGCAGAGACTGGCGAAAAACACATTCAATGAAAGGCGTTGTTAGGCTGCCAAAAAACTACAGTCTCCTGAAATCTCATCATATATTTTTTCTTCCGACCTTCAAGATACTTTCAAGTACTGAGCAGTGCACCAATCAAACTTGGATGCCCAAGTTTCGTTCTCCTAGGTTGAAGAATTCGTTTGCAAGAACACTTTGAATTTTTAGGTTTCACTCTGTTTTCTCCTAAATTGACAAATGTAGTTCAAACTCTAAATCATACACGGTTTGGGCTAGCTACTTGAAACTTGACAAAATACTGTAGTTCTACGTTCTATCTGTAAGGTTTGTTTCCTCTTGATGTAGCCTAACGCAGGGACTGGCGAATAACACTTTTATTGAAAGGGGTTGCCAAACTTCCCAAAACTAGAGTCTTCTGAAATCTCAACATATATTTTTTTATCCAATCTTCATGATACTTTCGAGTAATGATCAGTACACCAATCCCACTTGGATGCTCAAGTTTCCTTCTCCTACGTTGAAGCATTCGTTTGCAGTAACAGTTTGAATTTTTAGGTTTCATTCTGCTTTCTCCTATATTGACAAATGTAGTTCAAACCCTAAATCATACACGGTTTGGGCTAGCTTCTTGAAACTTGACACAATAAAGTAGTTCTACATTCTATCCCTAAGGTTTGTTTCCTCTTGATGTAGCCTTCAGCACAGACTGGCGAATAACACTTTCAATGAAAGGCGTTGTTAGGCTGCCAAAAAACTAGAGTCTCCTGAAATCTCAACACATATTTTTTTCCGATCTTAATGATACTTTCAAGTAATGAGCAGTACACCAATCAAACTTGGATGCCCAAGTTTCGTTCTCCTAGGTTGATGCATTCGTTTGCAGTAACAGTTTGAATTTCTAGGTTTCACTCTGTTTTCTCCTATATTGACAGATGCAGCTAGAACTCTAAATCAAACACGGTTTGTGCTAGCTTCTTGAAACTTGACACAATAAAGTAGTTCTACGTTCTATCTCTACGGTTTGTTTCCTCTTGATGTAGCCTAATGCAGGGACTGGCGAATAACACTTATATTGAAAGGGGTTGCCAAACTTTCAAAAAACTAGAGTCTCCTGAAATCTCAACATATATTTTTTCATCCAATATTCATGATACATTCATGTAATGATCAGTACCCCATTCCCACTTGGATGCCCAAGTTTTGTTCTTCTAGGTTGAAGCATTCGTTTGCAGGAACAGTTTGAATTTTTAGGTTTCACTCTGTTTTCTCCTGTATTGACAGATGCAGTTAGAACTTTAAATCAAACACGGTTTGTGCTAGCTACTTGAAACATGACACAATAAAGTAGTTCTATGTTCTATCCCTAAGGTTTGTTTCCTCTTGATGTAGCCTTAAGCAGAGACTGGCGAATAACACATTCAATGAAAGGCGTTGTTAGGCTGCCAAAAAACTACAGTCTCCTGAAATCTCCTCATATATTTTTTCTTCCGACCTTCATGATACTTTCAAGTAATGAGCAGTGCACCAATCAAACTTGGATGCCCAAGTTTCGTTCTCCTAGGTTGAAGCATTCGTTTGCAGGAACAGTTTGAATTTTTAGGTTTCACTCTGTTTTGTCCTATATTGACAGATGCAGTTCGAACTCTAAATCAAACACGGTTTGTGCTAGCTACTTGAAACTTGACAAAATACTGTAGTTCTACGTTCTATCTGTAAGGTTTGTTTCCTCTTGATGTAGCCTAATGCAGGGACTGGCGAATAACACTTTTATTGAAAGGGGTTGCCAAACTTCCCAAAACTAGAGTCTTCTGAAATCTCAACATATATTTTTTTATCCAATCTCCATGATACTTTCGAGTAATGATCAGTACACCAATCCCACTTGGATGCTCAAGTTTCCTTCTCCTACGTTGAAGCATTCGTTTGCAGTAACAGTTTGAATTTTTAGGTTTCATTCTGCTTTCTCCTATATTGACAAATGTAGTTCAAACTCTAAATCATACACGGTTTGGGATAGCTTCTTGAAACTTGACACAATAAAGTAGTTCTACATTCTATCCCTAAGGTTTGTTTCCTCTTGATGTAGCCTTCAGCACAGACTGGCGAATAACACTTTCAATGAAAGGCGTTGTTAGGCTGCCAAAAAACTAGAGTCTCCTGAAATCTCAACACATATTTTTTTCCGACCTTAATGATACTTTCAAGTAATGAGCAGTACACCAATCAAACTTGGATGCCCAAATTTCGTTCTCCTAGGTTGATGCATTCGTTTACAGTAACAGTTTGAATTTCTAGGTTTCACTCTGTTTTCTCCTATATTGACAGATGCAGCTAGAACTCTAAATCAAACACGGTTTGTGCTAGCTTCTTGAAACTTGACACAATAAAGTAGTTCTACGTTCTATCTCTAAGGTTTGATTCCTCTTGATGTAGCCTAATGCAGGGACTGGCGAATAACACTTATATTGAAAGGGGTTGCCAAACTTTCAAAAAACTAGAGTCTCCTGAAATCTCAACATATATTTTTTCATCCAATCTTCATGATACATTCAAGTAATGATCAGTACACCATTCCCACTTGGATGCCCAAGTTTTGTTCTTCTAGGTTGAAGCATTCGTTTGCAGGAACAGTTTGAATTTTTAGGTTTCACTCTGTTTTCTCCTATATTGACAGATGCAGTTAGAACTTTAAATCAAACACGGTTTGTGCTAGCTACTTGAAACATGACACAATAAAGTAGTTCTACGTTCTATCCCTAAGGTTTGTTTCCTCTTGATGTAGCCTTAAGCAGAGACTGGCGAATAACACATTCAATGAAAGGCGTTGTTAAGCTGCCAAAAAACTACAGTCTCCTGAAATCTCATCATATATTTTTTCTTCCGACCTTCATGATACTTTCAAGTAATGAGCAGTGCACCAATCAAACTTGGATGCCCAAGTTTCGTTCTCCTAGGTTGAAGCATTCGTTTGCAGGAACAGTTTGAATTTTTAGGTTTCACTCTGTTTTGTCCTATATTGACAGATGCAGTTCGAACTCTAAATCAAACACGGTTTGTGCTAGCTTCTTGAAACTTGACAAAATACTGTAGTTCTACGTTCTATCTCTTAGGTTTGTTTCCTCTTGATGTAGCCTAATGCAGGGACTGGCGAATAACACTTTTATTGAAAGGGGTTGCCAAACTTCCCAAAACTAGAGTCTTCTGAAATCTCAACATATATTTTTTTATCCAATCTTCATGATACTTTCGAGTAATGATCAGTACACCAATCCCACTTGGATGCTCAATTTTCATTCTCCTACGTTGAAGCATTCGTTTGCATTAACAGTTTGAATTTTTAGGTTTCATTCTGCTTTCTCCTATATTGACAAATGTAGTTCAAACTCTAAATCATACACGGTTTGGGCTAGCTTCTTGAAACTTGACACAATAAAGTAGTTCTACATTCTATCCCTAAGGTTTGTTTCCTCTTGATGTAGCCTTCAGCACAGACTGGCGAATAACACTTTCAATGAAAGGCGTTGTTAGGCTGCCAAAAAACTAGAGTCTCCTGAAATCTCAACACATATTTTTTTCTGACCTTAATGATACTTTCAAGTAATGAGCAGTACACCAATCAAACTTGGATGCCCAAGTTTTATTCTCCTAGGTTGATGCATTCGTTTGCAGTAACAGTTTGAATTTCTAGGTTTCACTCTGTTTTCTCCTATATTGACAGATGCAGCTAGAACTCTAAATCAAACACGGTTTGTGCTAGCTTCTTGAAACTTGACACAATAAAGTAGTTCTACGTTCTATCTCTAAGGTTTGTTTCCTCTTGATGTAGCCTAATGCAGGGACTGGCGAATAACACTTATATTGAAAGGGGTTGCCAAACTTTCAAAAAACTAGAGTCTCCTGAAATCTCAACATATATTTTTTCATCCAATCTTCATGATACATTCAAGTAATGATCAGTACACCATTCCCACTTGGATGCCCAAGTTTTGTTCTTCTAGGTTGAAGCATTCGTTTGCAGGAACAGTTTGAATTTTTAGGTTTCACTCTGTTTTCTCCTATATTGACAGATGCAGTTAGAACTTTAAATCAAACACGGTTTGTGCTAGCTACTTGAAACATGACACAATAAAGTAGTTCTACGTTCTATCCCTAAGGTTTGTTTCCTCTTGATGTAGCCTTAAGCAGAGACTGGCGAATAACACATTCAATGAAAGGCGTTGTTAGGCTGCCAAAAAACTACAGTCTAAAGAAATCTCATCATATATTTTTTCTTCCGACCTTCATGATACTTTCAAGTAATGAGCAGTGCACCAATCAAACTTGGATGCCCAAGTTTCGTTCTCCTAGGTTGAAGCATTCGTTTGCAGGAACAGTTTGAATTTTTAGGTTTCACTCTGTTTTGTCCTATATTGACAGATGCAGTTCGAACTCTAAATCAAACACGGTTTGTGCTAGCTTCTTGAAACTTGACAAAATACTGTAGTTCTACGTTCTATCTCTAAGGTTTGTTTCCTCTTGATGTAGCCTAACGCAGTTACTGGCGAATAACACTTTTATTGAAAGGGGTTGCCAAACTTCCCAAAACTAGAGTCTTCTGAAATCTCAACATATATTTTTTTATCCAATCTTCATGATACTTTCGAGTAATGATCAGTACACCAATCCCACTTGGATGCTCAAGTTTCATTCTCCTACGTTGAAGCATTCGTTTGCAGTAACAGTTTGAATTTTTAGGTTTCATTCTGCTTTCTCCTATATTGACAAATGTAGTTCAAACCCAAAATCATACACGGTTTGGGCTAGCTTCTTGAAACTTGACACAATAAAGTAGTTCTACATTCTATCCCTAAGGTTTGTTTCCTCTTGATGTAGACTTCAGCACAGACTGGCGAATAACACTTTCAATGAAAGGCGTTGTTAGGCTGCCAAAAAACTAGAGTCTCCTGAAATCTCAACACATATTTTTTTTCCGACCTTAATGACACTTTCAAGTAATGAGCAGTACACCAATCAAACTTGGATGCCCAAGTTTCGTTCTCCTAGGTTGATGCATTCGTTTGTAGTAACAGTGAATTTCTAGGTTTCACTCTGTTTTCTCCTATATTGACAGATGCAGCTAGAACTCTAAATCAAACACGGTTTGTGCTAGCTTCTTGAAACTTGACACAATAAAGTAGTTCTACGTTCTATCTCTAAGGTTTGTTTCCTCTTGATGTAGCCTAATGCAGGGACTGGCGAATAACACTTATATTGAAAGGGGTTGCCAAACTTTCAAAAAACTAGAGTCTCCTGAAATCTCAACATATATTTTTTCATCCAATCTTCATGATACATTCAAGTAATGATCAGTACACCATTCCCACTTGGATGCCCAAGTTTTGTTCTTCTAGGTTGAAGCATTCGTTTGCAGGAACAGTTTGAATTTTTAGGTTTCACTCTGTTTTCTCCTATATTGACAGATGCAGTTAGAACTTTAAATCAAACACGGTTTGTGCAAGCTACTTGAAACATGACACAATAAAGTAGTTCTACGTTCTATCCCTAAGGTTTGTTTCCTCTTGATGTAGCCTTAAGCAGAGACTGCCGAATAACACATATAATGAAAGGCGTTGTTAGGCTGCCAAAAAACTACAGTCTCCTGAAATCTCATCATATATTTTTTCTTCCGACCTTCATGATACTTTCAAGTAATGAGCAGTGCACCAATCAAACTTGGATGCCCAAGTTTCGTTCTCCTAGGTTGAAGCATTCGTTTGCAGGAACAGTTTGAATTTTTAGGTTTCACTCTCTTTTGTCCTATATTGACAGATGCAGTTCGAACTCTAAATCAAACACGGTTTGTGCTAGCTTCTTGAAACTTGACAAAATACTGTAGTTCTACGTTCTATCTCTTAGGTTTGTTTCCTCTTGATGTAGCCTAATGCAGGGACTGGCGAATAACACTTTTATTGAAAGGGGTTGCCAAACTTCCCAAAACTAGAGTCTTCTGAAATCTCAACATATATTTTTTTATCCAATCTTCATGATACTTTCGAGTAATGATCAGTACACCAATCCCACTTGGATGCTCAAGTTTCATTCTCCTACGTTGAAGCATTCGTTTGCAGTAACAGTTTGAATTTTTAGGTTTCATTCTGCTTTCTCCTATATTGACAAATGTAGTTCAAATTCTAAATCATACACGGTTTGGGCTAGCTTCTTGAAACTTGACACAATAAAGTAGTTCTACATTCTATCCCTAAGGTTTGTTTCCTCTTGATGTAGCTTTCAGCACAGACTGGCGAATAACACTTTCAATGAAAGGCGTTGTTAGGCTGCCAAAAAACTACAGTCTCCTGAAATCTCAACACATATTTTTTTTCCGACCTTAATGATACTTTCAAGTAATGAGCAGTACACCAATCAAACTTGGATGCCCAAGTTTCGTTCTCCTAGGTTGATGCATTCGTTTGCAGTAACAGTGAATTTCTAGGTTTCACTCTGTTTTCTCCTATATTGACAGATGCAGCTAGAACTCTAAATCAAACACGGTTTGTGCTAGCTTCTTGAAACTTGACACAATAAAGTAGTTCTACGTTCTATCTCTAAGGTTTGTTTCCTCTTGATGTAGCCTAATGCAGGGACTGGCGAATAACACTTATATTGAAAGGGGTTGCCAAACTTTCAAAAAACTAGAGTCTCCTGAAATCTCAACATATATTTTTTCATCCAATCTTCATGATACATTCAAGTAATGATCAGTACACCATTCCCACTTGGATGCCCAAGTTTTGTTCTTCTAGGTTGAAGCATTCGTTTGCAGGAACAGTTTGAATTTTTAGGTTTCACTCTGTTTTCTCCTATATTGACAGATGCAGTTAGAACTTTAAATCAAACACGGTTTGTGCTAGCTACTTGAAACATGACACAATAAAGTAGTTCTACGTTCTATCCCTAAGGTTTGTTTCCTCTTGATGTAGCCTTAAGCAGAGACTGGCGAATAACACATTCAATGAAAGGCGTTGTTAGGCTGCCAAAAAACTACAGTCTCCTGAAATCTCATCATATATTTTTTCTTCCGACCTTCATGATACTTTCAAGTAATGAGCAGTGCACCAATGAAACTTGATGCCCAAGTTTCGTTCTCCTAGGTTGAAGCATTCTTTGCAGGAACAGTTGAATTTTAGGTTTCACTCTGTTTTGTCCTATATTGACAGATGCAGTTCGAACTCTAAATCAAACACGGTTTGTGCTAGCTTCTTGAAACTTGACAAAATACTGTAGTTCTACGTTCTATTCTTAGGTTTGTTTCCTCTTGATGTAGCCTAATGCAGGGACTGGCGAATAACACTTTTATTGAAAGGGGTTGCCAAACTTCCCAAAACTAGAGTCTTCTGAAATCTCAACATATATTTTTGCATCCAATCTTCATGATAACTTTCGAGTAATGATCAGTACACCAATCCCACTTGGATGCTCAAGTTTCATTCTCCTACGTTGAAGCATTCGTTTGCAGTAACAGTTTGAATTTTTTAGGTTTCATTCTGCTTTCTCCTATATTGACAAATGTAGTTCAAACTCTAAATCATACACGGTTTGGCTAGCTCTTGAAACTTGACACAATAAAGTAGTTCTACATTCTATCCCTAAGGTTTGTTTCCTCTTGATGTAGCCTTCAGCACAGGCTGGCGAATAACACTTTCAATGAAAGGCGTTGTTAGGGCTGCCAAAAAACTACAGTCTCCTGAAATCTCAACACATATTTTTTTTCCGACCTTAATGATACTTTCAAGTAATGAGCAGTACACCAATCAAACTTGGATGCCCAAGTTTCGTTCTCCTAGGTTGATGCATTCGTTTGCAGTAACAGTGAATTTCTAGGTTTCACTCTGTTTTCTCCTATATTGACAGATGCAGCTAGAACTCTAAATCAAACACGGTTTGTGCTAGCTTCTTGAAACTTGACACAATAAAGTAGTCTACGTTCTATCTCTAAGGTTTGTTTCCTCTTGATGTAGCCTAATGCAGGGACTGGCGAATAACACTTATATTGAAAGGGTTGCCAAACTTTCAAAAAACTAGAGTCTCTGAAATCTCAACATATTTTTTTTCATCCAATCTTCATGATACATTCAAGTAATGATCAGTACACCATTCCCACTTGGATGCCCAAGTTTTGTTCTTCTAGTTGAAGCATTGTTTTGCAGGAACAGTTTGAATTTTTAGGTTTCACTTGTTTCTCCTATATTGACAGATGCAGTTAGAACTTTAAATCAAACACGGTTTGTGCTAGCTACTTGAAACATGACACAATAAAGTAGTTCTACGTTCTATCCCTAAGGTTTGTTTCCTCTTGATGTAGCCTTAAGCAGAGACTGGCGAATAACACATTCAATGAAAGGCGTTGTTAGGCTGCCAAAAACTACAGTTCCTGAAATCTCATCATATATTTTTTCTTCCGACCTTCATGATACTTTCAAGTAAGAGCAGTGCACCAATCAAACTTGGATGCCCAAGTTTCGTTCTCCTAGGTTGAAGCATTCGTTTGCAGTAACAGTTTGAATTTTTAGGTTTCCATTCTGCTTTCTCCTATATTGACAATGTAGTTCAACTCTAAATCATACACGGTTTGGGCTAGCTTCTTGAAACTTGACACAATAAAGTAGTTCTACATTCTATCCCTAAGGTTTGTTTCCTCTTGATGTAGCCTTCAGCACAGACTGGCGAATAACACTTTCAATGAAAGGCGTTGTTAGCTGCCAAAAAACTAGAGTCTCCTGAAATCTCAACACATATTTTTTTCCGACCTTAATGATACTTTCAAGTAATGAGCAGTACACCAATCAAACTGGATGCCCAAGTTTCGTTCTCCTAGGTGATGCATTCGTTTGCAGTAACAGTTTGAATTTCTAGGTTTCACTCTGTTTTCTCCTATATTGACAGATGCAGCTAGAACTCTAAATCAAACACGGTTTGTGCTAGCTTCTTGAAACTTGACACAATAAAGTAGTTCTACGTTCTATCTCTAAGGTTTGTTTCCTCTTGATGTAGCCTAATGCAGGGACTGGCGAATAACACTTATATTGAAAGGGGTTGCCAAACTTCCCAAAACTAGAGTCTTCTGAAATCTCAACATGTATTTTTTTATCCAATCTTCATGATACTTTCGAGTAATGATCAGTACACCAATCCCACTTGGATGCTCAAGTTTCCTTCTCCTACGTTGAAGCATTCGTTTGCAGTAACAGTTTGAATTTTTAGGTTTCATTCTGCTATCTCCTATATTGACAAATGTAGTTCAAACTCTAAATCATACACGGTTTGGGCTAGCTTCTTGAAACTTGACACAATAAAGTAGTTCTACATTCTATCCCTAAGGTTTGTTTCCTCTTGATGTAGCCTTCAGCACAGACTGGCGAATAACACTTTCAATGAAAGGCGTTGTTAGGCTGCCAAAAAACTAGAGTCTCCTGAAATCTCAACACATATTTTTTTCCGACCTTAATGATACTTTCAAGTAATGAGCAGTACACCAATCAAACTTGGATGCCCAAGTTTCGTTCTCCTAGGTTGATGCATTCGTTTACAGTAAGAGTTTGAATTTCTAGGTTTCACTCTGTTTTCTCCTATATTGACAGATGCAGCTAGAACTCTAAATCAAACACGGTTTGTGCTAGCTTCTTGAAACTTGACACAATAAAGTAGTTCTATGTTCTATCTCTAAGGTTTGTTTCCTCTTGATGTAGCCTAATGCAGGGACTGGCGAATAACACTTATATTGAAAGGGGTTGCCAAACTTCCCAAAACTAGAGTCTTCTGAAATCTCAACATGTATTTTTTTATCCAATCTTCATGATACTTTCGAGTAATGATCAGTACACCAATCCCACTTGGAAGCTCAAGTTTCCTTCTCCTACGTTGAAGCATTCGTTTGCAGTAACAGTTTGAATTTTTAGGTTTCATTCTGCTTTCTCCTATATTGACAAATGTAGTTCAAACTCTAAATCATACACGGTTTGGGCTAGCTTCTTGAAACTTGACACAATAAAGTAGTTCTACATTCTATCCCTAAGGTTTGTTTCCTCTTGATGTAGCCTTCAGCACAGACTGGCGAATAACACTTTCAATGAAAGGCGTTGTTAGGCTGCCAAAAAACTAGAGTCTCCTGAAATCTCAACACATATTTTTTTCCGACCTTAATGATACTTTCAAGTAATGAGCAGTACACCAATCAAACTTGGATGCCCAAGTTTCGTTCTCCTAGGTTGATGCATTCGTTTGCAGTAACAGTTTGAATTTCTAGGTTTCACTCTGTTTTCTCCTATATTGACAGATGCAGCTAGAACTCTAAATCAAACACGGTTTGTGCTAGCTTCTTGAAACTTGACACAATAAAGTAGTTCTACGTTGTATCTCTAAGGTTTGTTTCCTCTTGATGTAGCCTAATGCAGGGACTGGCGAATAACACTTATATTGAAAGGGGTTGCCAAACTTTCAAAAAACTTGAGTCTCCTGAAATCTCAACATATATTTTTTCATCCAATCTTCATGATACATTCAAGTAATGATCAGTACACCATTCCCACTTGGATGCCCAAGTTTTGTTCTTCTAGGTTGAAGCATTCGTTTGCAGGAACAGTTTGAATTTTTAGGTTTCACTCTGTTTTCTCCTATATTGACAGATGCAGTTAGACCTTTAAATCAACCACGGTTTGTGCTAGCTACATGAAACATGACACAATAAAGTAGATCTACGTTCTATCCCTAAGGTTTGTTTCCTCTTGATGTAGCCTTAAGCAGAGACTGGCGAATAACACATTCAATGAAAGGCGTTGTTAGGCTGCCAAAAAACTACAGTCTCCTGAAATCTCATCATATATTTTTTCTTCCGACCTTCATGATACTTTCAAGTAATGAGCAGTGCACCAATCAAACTTGGATGCCCAAGTTTCGTTCTAATAGGTTGAAGCATTCGTTTGCAGGAACAGTTTGAATTTTTAGGTTTCACTCTGTTTTGTCCTATATTGACAGATGCAGTTCGAACTCTAAATCAAACACGGTTTGTGCTAGCTTCTTGAAACTTGACAAAATACTGTAGTTCTACGTTCTATCTCTAAGGTTTGTTTCCTCTTGATGTAGCCTAATGCAGGGACTGGCGAATAACACTTTTATTGAAAGGGGTTGCCAAACTTCCCAAAACTAGAGTCTTCTGAAATCTCAAAATATATTTTTTTATCCAATCTTCATGATACTTTCGAGTAATGATCAGTAAACCAATCCCACTTGGATGCTCAAGTTTCCTTCTGATACGTTGAAGCATTCGTTTGCAGTAACAGTTTGAATTTTTAGGTTTCATTCTGCTTTCTCCTATATTGACAAATGTAGTTCAAACTCTACATCATACACGGTTTGGGCTAGCTTCTTGAAACTTGACACAATAAAGTAGTTCTACATTCTATCCCTAAGGTTTGTTTCCTCTTGATGTAGCCTTCAGCACAGACTGGCGAATAACACTTTCAATGAAAGGCGTTGTTAGGCTGCCAAAAAACTAGAGTCTCCTGAAATCTCAACACATATTTTTTTCCGACCTTAATGATACTTTCAAGTAATGAGCAGTACACCAATCAAACTTGGATGAACAAGTTTCGTTCTCCTAGGTTGATGCATTCGTTTGCAGTAACAGTTTGAATTTCTAGGTTTCACTCTGTTTTCTCCTATATTGACAGATGCAGCTAGAACTCTAAATCAAACACGGTTTGTGCTAGCTTCTTGAAACTTGACACAATAAAGTAGTTCTACGTTCTATCTCTAAGGTTTGTTTCCTCTTGATGTAGCCTAATGCAGGGACTGGCGAATAACACTTATATTGAAAGGGGTTGCCAAACTTCCCAAAACTAGAGTCTTCTGAAATCTCAACATGTATTTTTTTATCCAATCTTCATGATACTTTCGAATAATGATCAGTACACCAATCCCACTTGGATGCTCAAGTTTCCTTCTCCTACGTTGAAGCATTTGTTTGCAGGAACAGTTTGAAGTTTTAGGTTTCACTCTGTTTTCTCCTATATTGACAGATGCAGTTAGAACTTTAAATCAAACATGGTTTGTGCTAGCTACTTGAAACATGACACAATAAAGTAGTTCTATGTTCTATCCCTAAGTTTTGTTTCCTCTTGATGTACCCTTAAGCAGAGACTGGCGAATAACACATTCAATGAAAGGCGTTGTTAGGCTGCCAAAAAACTACAGTCTCCTGAAATCTCATTATATATTTTTTCTTCTGACCTTCATGATACTTTCAAGTAATGAGCAGTGCACCAATCAAACTTGGATGCCCAAGTTTCGTTCTCCTAGGTTGAAGCATTCGTTTGCAGGAACAGTTTGAATTTTTAGGTTTCACTCTGTTTTGTCTTATATTGACAGATGCAGTTCGAACTCTAAATCAAACACGGTTTGTGCTAGCTTCTTGAAACTTGACAAAATACTGTAGTTCTACGTTCTATCTGTAAGGTTTGTTTCTTCTTGATGTAGCCTAATGCAGTTACTGGCGAATAACACTTTTATAGAAAGGGGTTGCCAAACTTCCAAAAACTAGAGTCTTCTGAAATCTCAACATATATTTTTTTATCCAATCTTCATGATACTTTCAAGTAATGATCAGTACACCAATCCAACTTGGATGCTCAAGTTTCATTCTCCTACGTTGAAGCATTCGTTTGCAGTAACAGTTTGAATTTTTAGGTTTCACTGTTTTCTCCTATATTGACAAATGTAGTTCAAACTCTAAATCATACACGGTTTGGGCTAGCTTCTTGAAACTTGACACAATAAAGTAGTTCTACATTCTATCCCTAAGGTTTGTTTCCTCTTGATGTAGCCTTCAGCACAGACTGGCGAATAACACTTTCAATGAAAGGCATTGTTAGGCTGCCAAAAAACTAGAGTCTCCTGAAATCTCAACACATATTTTTTTCCGACCTTAATGATACTTTCAAGTAATGAGCAGTACACCAATCAAACTTGGATGCCCAAGTTTCGTTCTCCTAGGTTGATGCATTCGTTTGCAGTAACAGTTTGAATTTCTAGGTTTCACTCTGTTTTCTCCTATATTGACAGATGCAGCTAGAACTCTAAATCAAACACGGTTTGTGCTAGCTTCTTGAAACTTGACACAATAAAGTAGTTCTACGTTCTATCTCTAAGGTTTGTTTCCTCTTGATGTAGCCTAATGCAGGGACTGGCGAATAACACTTATATTGGAAAGGGGTTGCCAAACTTTCAAAAAACTAGAGTCTCCTGAAATCTCAACATATATTTTTTCATCCAATCTTCATGATACATTCAAGTAATGATCAGTACACCATTCCCACTTGGATGCCCAAGTTTTGTTCTTCTAGGATGAAGCATTTGTTTGCAGGAACAGTTTGAAGTTTTAGGTTTCACTCTGTTTTCTCCTATATTGACAGATGAAGTTAGAACTTTAAATCAAACATGGTTTGTTCTAGCTACTTGAAACATGACACAATAAAGTAGTTCTATGTTCTATCCCTAAGTTTTGTTTAATCTTGATGTACCCTTAAGCAGAGACTGGCGAATAACACATTCAATGAAAGGCGTTGTTAGGCTGCCAAAAAACTACAGTCTCCTGAAATCTCATCATATATTTTTTCTTCCGACCTTCATGATACTTTCAAGTAGTGAGCAGTGCACCAATCAAACTTGGATGCCCAAGTTTCGTTCTCCTAGGTTGAAGCATTCGTTTGCAGGAACAGTTTGAATTTTTAGGTTTCACTCTGTTTTGTCTTATATTGACAGATGCAGTTCGAACTCTAAATCAAACACGGTTTGTGCTAGCTTCTTGAAACTTGACAAAATACTGTAGTTCTACGTTCTATCTCTAAGGTTTGTTTCCTCTTAATGTAGCCTAATGCAGGGACTGGCGAATAACACTTTTATTGAAAGGGGTTGCCAAACTTCCCAAAACTAGAGTCTTCTGAAATCTCAACGTATATTTTTTTATCCAATCTTCATGATACTTTCGAGTATTGATCAGTACACCAATCTCACTTGGATGCTCATGTTTCCTTCTCCTACGTTGAAGCATTCGTTTGCAGTAACAGTTTGAATTTTTAGGTTTCATTCTGCTTTCTCCTATATTGACAAATGTAGTTCAAACTCTACATCATACACGGTTTGGGCTAGCTTCTTGAAACTTGACACAATAAAGTAGTTCTACATTCTATCCCTAAGGTTTGTTTCCTCTTGATGTAGCCTTCAGCACAGACTGGCGAATAACACTTTCAATGAAAGGCGTTGATAGGCTGCCAAAAAACTAGAGTCTCCTGAAATCTCAACACATATTTTTTTCCGACCTTAATGATACTTTCAAGTAATGAGCAGTACACCAATCAAACTTGGATGCCCAAGTTTCGTTCTCCTAGGTTGATGCATTCGTTTGCAGTAACAGTTTGAATTTCTAGGTTTCACTCTGTTTTCTCGTATATTGACAGATGCAGCTAGAACTCTAAATCAAACACGGTTTGTGCTAGCTTCTTGAAACTTGACACAATAAAGTAGTTCTACGTTCTATCTCTAAGGTTTGTTTCCTCTTGATGTAGCCTAATGCAGGGACTGGCGAATAACACTTATATTGAAAGGGGTTGCCAAACTTCCCAAAACTAGAGTCTTCTGAAATCTCAACATGTATTTTTTTATCCAATCTTCATGATACATTCGAGTAATGATCAGTACACCAATCCCACTTGGATGCTCATGTTTCCTTCTCCTACGTTGAAGCATTCGTTTGCAGTAACAGTTTGAATTTTTAGGTTTCATTCTGCTATCTCCTATATTGACAAATGTAGTTCAAACTCTAAATCATACACGGTTTGGGCTAGCTTCTTGAAACTTGACACAATAAAGTAGTTCTACATTCTATCCCTAAGGTTTGTTTCCTCTTGATGTAGCCTTCAGCACAGACTGGCGAATAACACTTTCAATGAAAGGCGTTGTTAGGCTGCCAAAAAACTAGAGTCTCCTGAAATCTCAACACATATTTTTTCCGACCTTAATGATACTTTCAAGTAATGAGCAGTACACCAATCAAACTTGGATGCCCAAGTTTCGTTCTCCTAGGTTGATGCATTCGTTTGCAGTAACAGTTTGAATTTCTAGGTTTCACTCTGTTTTCTCCTATATTGACAGATGCAGCTAGAACTCTAAAGCAAACACGGTTTGTGCTAGCTTCTTGAAACTTGACACAATAAAGTAGTTCTACGTTCTATCTCTAAGGTTTGTTTCCTCTTGATGTAGCCTAATGCAGGGACTGGCGAATAACACTTATATTGAAAGGGGTTGCCAAACTTTCAAAAAACTAGAGTGTCCTGAAATCTCAACATATATTTTTTCATCCAATCTTCATGATACATTCAAGTAATGATCAGTACACCATTCCCACTTGGATGCCCAAGTTTTGTTCTTCTAGGTTGAAGCATTCGTTTGCAGGAACAGTTTGAATTTTTAGGTTTCACTCTGTTTTCCTCCTTATTGACAGATGCAGTTAGACCTTTAAATCAACCACGGTTTGTGCTAGCTACATGAAACATGACACAATAAAGTAGATCTACGTTCTATCCCTAAGGTTTGTTTCCTCTTGATGTAGCCTTAAGCAGAGACTGGCGAATAACACATTCAATGAAAGGCGTTGTTAGGCTGCCAAAAAACTACAGTCTCCTGAAATCTCATCATATATTTTTTCTTCCGACCTTCATGATACTTTCAAGTAATGAGCAGTGCACCAATCAAACTTGGATGCCCAAGTTTCGTTCTAATAGGTTGAAGCATTCGTTTGCAGGAACAGTTTGAATTTTTAGGTTTCACTCTGTTTTGTCCTATATTGACAGATGCAGTTCGAACTCTAAATCAAACACGGTTTGTGCTAGCTTCTTGAAACTTGACAAAATACTGTAGTTCTACGTTCTATCTCTAAGGTTTGTTTCCTCTTGATGTAGCCTAATGCAGGGACTGGCGAATAACACTTTTATTGAAAGGGGTTGCCAAACTTCCCAAAACTAGAGTCTTCTGAAATCTCAAAATATATTTTTTTATCCAATCTTCATGATACTTTCGAGTAATGATCAGTAAACCAATCCCACTTGGATGCTCAAGTTTCCTTCTCCTACGTTGAAGCATTCGTTTGCAGTAACAGTTTGAATTTTTAGGTTTCATTCTGCTTTCTCCTATATTGACAAATGTAGTTCAAACTCTACATCATACACGGTTTGGGCTAGCTTCTTGAAACTTGACACAATAAAGTAGTTCTACATTCTATCCCTAAGGTTTGTTTCCTCTTGATGTAGCCTTCAGCACAGACTGGCGAATAACACTTTCAATGAAAGGCGTTGTTAGGCTGCCAAAAAACTAGAGTCTCCTGAAATCTCAACACATATTTTTTTCCGACCTTAATGATACTTTCAAGTAATGAGCAGTACACCAATCAAACTTGGATGCCCAAATTTCGTTCTCCTAGGTTGATGCATTCGTTTGCAGTAACAGTTTGAATTTCTAGGTTTCACTCTGTTTTCTCCTATATTGACAGATGCAGCTAGAACTCTAAATCAAACACGGTTTGTGCTAGCTTCTTGAAACTTGACACAATAAAGTAGTTCTACGTTCTATCTCTAAGGTTTGTTTCCTCTTCATGTAGCCTAATGCAGGGACTGGCGAATAACACTTATATTGAAAGGGGTTGCCAAACTTCCCAAAACTAGAGTCTTCTGAAATCTCAACATGTATTTTTTTATCCAATTTTCATGATACTTTCGAGTAATGATCAGTACACCAATCCCACTTGGATGCTCAAGTTTCCTTCTCCTACGTTGAAGCATTCGTTTGCAGTAACAGTTTGAATTTTTAGGTTTCATTCTGCTTTCTCCTATATTGACAAATGTAGTTCAAACTCTAAAACATACACGGTTTGGGCTAGCTTCTTGAAACTTGACACAATAAAGTAGTTCTACATTCTATCCCTAAGGTTTGTTTCCTCTTGATGTAGCCTTCAGCACAGACTGGCGAATAACACTTTCAATGAAAGGCGTTGTTAGGCTGCCAAAAAACTAGAGTCTCCTGAAATCTCAACACATATTTTTTTCCGACCTTAATGATACTTTCAAGTAATGAGCAGTACACCAATCAAACTTGGATGCCCAAGTTTCGTTCTCCTAGGTTGATGCATTCGTTTGCAGTAACAGTTTGAATTTCTAGGTTTCACTCTGTTTTCTCCTATATTGACAGATGCAGCTAGAACTCTAAATCAAACACGGTTTGTGCTAGCTTCTTGAAACTTGACACAATAAAGTAGTTCTATGTTCTATCTCTAAGGTTTGTTTCCTCTTGATGTAGCCTAATGCAGGGACTGGCGAATAACACTTATATTGAAAGGGGTTGCCAAACTTTCAAAAAACTAGAGTCTCCTGAAATCTCAACATATATTTTTTCATCCAATCTTCATGATACATTCAAGTAATGATCAGTACCCCATTCCCACTTGGATGCCCAAGTTTTGTTCTTCTAGGTTGAAGCATTCGTTTGCAGGAACAGTTTGAATTTTTAGGTTTCACTCTGTTTTCTCCTATATTGACAGATGCAGTTAGAACTTTAAATCAAACACGGTTTGTGCTAGCTACTTGAAACATGACACAATAAAGTAGTTCTACGTTCTATCCCGAAGGTTTGTTTCCTCTTGATGTACCCTTAAGCAGAGACTGGCGAATAACACATTCAAGGAAAGGCATTGTTAGGCTGCCAAAAAACTACAGTCTCCTGAAATCTCATCATATATTTTTTCTTCCGACCTTCATGATACTTTCAAGTAATGAGCAGTGCACCAATTAAACTTGGATGCCCATGTTTCGTTCTCCTAGGTTGAAGCATTCGTTTGCAGGAACAGTTTGAATTTTTAGGTTTCACTCTGTTTTGTCCAATACTGACAGATGCAGTTCGAACTCTAAATCAAACACGGTTTGTGCTAGCTTCTTGAAACTTGACAAAATACTGTAGTTCTACGTTCTATCTCTAAGGTTTGTTTCCTCTTGATGTAGCCTAATGCAGGGACTGGCGAATAACACTTTTATTGAAAGGGGTTGCCAAACTTCCCAAAACTAGAGTCTTCTGAAATCTCAAAATATTTTTTTTATCCAATCTTCATGATACTTTCGAGTAATGATCAGTACACCAATCCCACTTGGATGCTCAAGTTTCCTTCTCCTACGTTGAAGCATTCGTTTGCAGTAACAGTTTGAATTTTTAGGTTTCATTCTGCTTTCTCCTATATTGACAAATGTAGTTCAAACTCTAAATCATACACGGTTTGGGCTAGCTTCTTGAAACTTGACACAATAAAGTAGTTCTACATTCTATCCCTAAGGTTTGTTTCCTCTTGATGTAGCCTTCAGCACAGACTGGCGAATAACACTTTCAATGAAAGGCGTTGTTAGGCTGCAAAAAACTAGAGTCTCCTGAAATCTCAACACATATTTTTTTCCGACCTTAATGATACTTTCAAGTAATGAGCAGTACACCAATCAAACTTGGATGCCCAAGTTTCGTTCTCCTAGGTTGATGCATTCGTTTGCAGTAACAGTTTGAATTTCTAGGTTTCACTCTGTTTTCTCCTATATTGACAGATGCAGCTAGAACTCTAAATCAAACACGGTTTGTGCTAGCTTCTTGAAACTTGACACAATAAAGTAGTTCTACGTTCTATCTCTAAGGTTTGTTTCCTCTTGATGTAGCCTAATGCAGGGACTGGCGAATAACACTTATATTGAAAGTAGTTGCCAAACTTTCAAAAAACTAGAGTCTCCTGAAATCTCAACATATATTTTTTCATCCAATCTTCATGATACATTCAAGTAATGATCAGTACACCATTCCCACTTGGATGCCCAAGTTTTGTTCTTCTAGGTTGAAGCATTCGTTTGCAGGAACAGTTTGAATTTTTAGGTTTCACTCTGTTTTCTCCTATATTGACAGATGCAGTTAGAACTTTAAATCAAACACGGTTTGTGCTAGCTACTTGAAACATGACACAATAAAGTAGTTCTACGTTCTATCCCTAAGGTTTGTTTCCTCTTGATGTAGCCTTAAGCAGAGACTGGCGAATAACACATTCAATGAAAGGCGTTGTTAGGCTGCCAAAAAACTACAGTCTCCTGAAATCTCATCATATATTTTTTCTTCCGACCTTCATGATACTTTCAAGTAATGAGCAGTGCACCAATCAAACTTGGATGCCCAAGTTTCGTTCTCCTAGGTTGAAGCATTCGTTTGCAGGAACAGTTTGAATTTTTAGGTTTCACTCTGTTTTGTCCTATATTGACAGATGCAGTTCGAACTCTAAATTAAACACGGTTTGTGCTAGCTTCTTGAAACTTGACAAAATACTGTAGTTCTACGTTCTATCTCTAAGGTTTGTTTCCTCTTGATGTAGCCTAATGCAGGGACTGGCGAATAACACTTTTATTGAAAGGGGTTGCCAAACTTCCCAAAACTAGAGTCTTCTGAAATCTCAACATATATTTTTTTATCCAATCTTCATGATACTTTCGAGTAATGATCAGTACACCAATCCCACTTGGATGCTCAAGTTTCTTTCTCCTACGTTGAAGCATTCGTTTGCAGTAACAGTTTGAATTTTTAGGTTTCATTCTGCTTTCTCCTATATTGACAAATGTAGTTCAAACTCTAAATCATACACGGTTTGGGCTAGCTTCTTGAAACTTGACACAATAAAGTAGTTCTACATTCTATCCCTAAGGATTGTTTCCTCTTGATGTAGCCTTCAGCACAGACTGGCGAATAACACTTTCAATGAAAGGCGTTGTTAGGCTGCCAAAAAACTAGAGTCTCCTGAAATCTCAACACATATTTTTTTCCGACCTTAATGATACTTTCAAGTAATGAGCAGTACACCAATCAAACTTGGATGCCCAAGTTTCGTTCTCCTAGGTTGATGCATTCGTTTGCAGTAACAGTTTGAATTTCTAGGTTTCGCTCTGTTTTCTCCTATATTGACAGATGCAGCTAGAACTCTAAATCAAACACGGTTTGTGCTAGCTTCTTGAAACTTGACACAATAAAGTAGTTCTACGTTCTATCTCTAAGGTTTGTTTCCTCTTGATGTAGCCTAATGCAGGGACTGGCGAATAACACTTGTATTGAAAGGGGTTGCCAAACTTTCAAAAAACTAGAGTCTCCTGAAATCTCAACATATATTTTTTCATCCAATCTTCATGATACTTTCAAGTAATGATCAGTACACCATTCCCACTTGGATGCCCAAGTTTTGTTCTTCTAGGTTGAAGCATTCGTTTGCAGGAACAGTTTGAATTTTTAGGTTTCACTCTGTTTTCTCCTATATTGACAGATGCAGTTAGAACTTTAAATCAAACACGGTTTGTGCTAGCTACTTGAAACATGACACAATAAAGTAGTTCTACGTTCTATCCCTAAGGTTTGTTTCCTCTTGATGTAGCCTTAAGCAGAGACTGGCGAATAACACATTCAATGAAAGGCGTTGTTAGGCTGCCAAAAAACTACAGTCTCCTGAAATCTCATCATATATTTTTTCTTCCGACCTTCATGATACTTTCAAGTAATGAGCAGTGCACCAATCAAACTTGGATGCCCAAGTTTCGTTCTCCTAGGTTGAAGCATTCGTTTGCAGGAACAGTTTGAATTTTTAGGTTTCACTCTGTTTTGTCCTATATTGACAGATGCAGTTCGAACTCTAAATCAAACACGGTTTGTGCTAGCTTCTTGAAGCTTGACAAAACACTGTAGTTCTACGTTCTATCTCTAAGGTTTGTTTCCTTTTGATGTAGCCTAATGCATGGACTGGCGAATAACACTTTTATTTAAAGGGGTTGCCAAACTTCCCAAAACTAGAGTCTTCTGAAATCTCAACATATATTTTTTTATCCAATCTTCATGATACTTTCGAGTAATGATCAGTACACCAATCCCACTTGGATGCTCAAGTTTCCTTCTCTTACGTTGAAGCATTCGTTTGCAGTAACAGTTTGAATTTTTAGGTTTCATTCTGCTTTCTCCTATATTGACAAATGTAGTTCAAACTCTAAATCATACACGGTTTGGGCTAGCTTCTTGAAACTTGACACAATAAAGTAGTTCTACATTCTATCCCTAAGGTTTGTTTCCTCTTGATGTAGACTTCAGCACAGACTGGCGAATAACACTTTCAGTGAAAGGCGTTGTTAGGCTGCCAAAAAACTAGAGTCTCCTGAAATCTCAACACATATTTTTTTCCGACCTTAATGATACTTTCAAGTAATGAGCAGTACACCAATCAAACTTGGATGCCCAAGTTTCGTTCTCCTAGGTTGATGCATTCGTTTGCAGTTACAGTTTGAATTTCTAGGTTTCACTCTGTTTTCTCCTATATTGACAGATGCAGCTAGAACTCTAAATCAAACACGGTTTGTGCTAGCTTCTTGAAACTTGACACAATAAAGTAGTTCTACGTTCTATCTCTAAGGTTTGTTTCCTCTTGATGTAGCCTAATGCAGGGACTGGCGAATAACACTTATATTGAAAGGGGTTGCCAAACTTTCAAAAAACTAGAGTCTCCTGAAATCTCAACATATATTTTTTCATCCAATCTTCATGATACATTCAAGTAATGATCAGTACACCATTCCCACTTGGATGCCCAAGTTTTGTTCTTCTAGGTTGAAGCATTCGTTTGCAGGAACAGTTTGAATTTTTAGGTTTCACTCTGTTTTCTCCTATATTGACAGATGCAGTTAGAACTTTAAATCAAACACGGTTTGTGCTAGCTACTTGAAACATGACACAATAAAGTAGTTCTACGTTCTATCCCTAAGGTTTGTTTCCTCTTGATGTAGCCTTAAGCAGAGACTGGCGAATAACACATTCAATGAAAGGCGTTGTTAGGCTGCCAAAAAACTACAGTCTCCTGAAATCTCATCATATATTTTTTCTTCCGACCTTCATGATACTTTCAAGTAATGAGCAGTGCACCAATCAAACTTGGATGCCCAATTTTCGTTCTCCTAGGTTGAAGAATTCTTTTGCAAGAACACTTTGAATTTTTAGGTTTCACTCTGTTTTGTCCTATATTGACAGATGCAGTTCGAACTCTAAATCAAACACGGTTTGGGCTAGCTTCATGAAACTTGACAAAATACTATAGTTCTACGTTCTATCTCTAAGGTTTGTTTCCTCTTGATGTAGCCTAATGCAGGGACTGGCGAATAACACTTTTATTGAAAGGGGTTGCCAAACTTCCAAAAACTAGAGTCTTCTGAAATCTCAACATATATTTTTGCATCCAATCTTCATGATACTTTCAAGTAATGATCAGTACACCAATCCCACTTGGATGCTCAAGTTTCATTCTCCTACGTTGAAGCATTCGTTTGCAGTAACAGTTTGAATTTTTAGGTTTCACTGTTTTCTTCTATATTAACAAATGTAGTTCAAACTCTAAATCATACACGGTTTGGGCTAGCTTCTTGAAACTTGACACAATAAAGAAGTTCTACATTCTATCCCTAAGGTTTGTTTCCTCTTGATGTAGCCTTCAGCACAGACTGGCGAATAACACTTTCAATGAAAGGCGTTGTTAGGCTGCCAAAAAACTAGAGTCTCCTGAAATCTCAACACATATTTTTTTCCGACCTTAATGATACTTTCAAGTAATGAGCAGTACAAAAATCAAACTTGGATGCCCAAGTTTCGTTCTCCTAGGTTGATGCATTCGTTTGCAGTAACAGTTTGAATTTCTAGGTTTCACTCTGTTTTCTCCTATATTGACAGATGCAGCTAGAACTCTAAATCAAACACGGTTTTTGCTAGCTTCTTGAAACTTGACACAATAAAGTAGTTCTACGTTCTATCTCTAAGGTTTGTTTCCTCTTGATGTAGCCTAATGCAGGGACTGGCGAATAACACTTATATTGAAAGGGGTTGCCAAACTTTCAAAAAACTAGAGTCTCCTGAAATCTCAACATATATTTTTTCATCCAATCTTCATGATACATTCAAGTAATGATCAGTACACCATTCCCACTTGGATGCCCAAGTTTTGTTCTTCTAGGTTGAAGCATTCGTTTGCAGGAACAGTTTGAATTTTTAGGTTTCACTCTGTTTTCTCCTATATTGACAGATGCAGTTAGAACTTTAAATCAAACACGGTTTGTGCTAGCTACTTGAAACATGACACAATAAAGTAGTTCTATGTTCTATCCCTAAGGTTTGTTTCCTCTTGATGTAGCCTTAAGCAGAGACTGGCGCATAACACATTCAATGAAAGGCGTAGTTAGGCTGCCAAAAAACTACAATCTCCTGAAATCTCATCATATATTTTTTCTATCGACCTTCATGATACTTTCAAGTAATGAGCAGTGCACCAATCAAACTTGGATGCCCAAGTTTCGTTCTCCTAGGTTGAAGCATTCGTTTGCAGGAACAGTTTGAATTTTTAGGTTTCACTCTGTTTTGTCCTATATTGACAGATGCAGTTCGAACTCTAAATCAAACACGGTTTGTGCTAGCTTCTTGAAACTTGACAAAATACTGTAGTTCTACGTTCTATCTCTAAGGTTTGTTTCCTCTTGATGTAGCCTAATGCAGGGACTGGCGAATAACACTTTTATTGAAAGGGGTTGCCAAACTTCCCAAAACTAGAGTCTTCTGAAATCTCAACATATTTTTTTTATCCAATCTTCATGATACTTTCGAGTAATGATCAGTACACCAATCCCACTTGGATGCTCAAGTTTCCTTCTCCTACGTTGAAGCATTCGTTTGCAGTAACAGTTTGAATTTTTAGGTTTCATTCTGCTTTCTCCTATATTGACAAATGTAGTTCAAACTCTAAATCATACACGGTTTGGGCTAGCTTCTTGAAACTTGACACAATAAAGTAGTTCTACATTCTATCCCTAAGGTTTGTTTCCTCTTGATGTAGCCTTCAGCACAGACTGGCGAATAACACTTTCAATGAAAGGCGTTGTTAGGCTGCCAAAAAACTAGAGTCTCCTGAAATCTCAACACATATTTTTTTCCGACCTTAATGATACTTTCAAGTAATGAGCAGTACACCAATCAAACTTGGATGCCCAAGTTTCGTTCTCCTAGGTTGATGCATTCGTTTGCAGTAACAGTTTGAATTTCTAGGTTTCATTCTGTTTTCTCCTATATTGACAGATGCAGCTAGAACTCTAAATCAAACACGGTTTGTGCTAGCTTCTTGAAACTTGACACAATAAAGTAGTTCTATGTTCTATCTCTAAGGTTTGTTTCCTCTTGATGTAGCCTAATGCAGGGACTGGCGAATAACACTTATATTGAAAGGGGTTGCCAAACTTTCAAAAAACTAGAGTCTCCTGAAATCTCAACATATATTTTTTCATCCAATCTTCATGATACATTCAAGTAATGATCAGTACACCATTCCCACTTGGATGCCCAAGTTTTGTTCTTCTAGGTTGAAGCATTCGTTTGCAGGAACAGTTTGAATTTTTAGGTTTCACTCTGTTTTCTCCTATATTGACAGATGCAGTTAGAACTTTAAATCAAACACGGTTTGTGCTAGCTACTTGAAACATGACACAATAAAGTAGTTCTACGTTCTATCCCGAAGGTTTGTTTCCTCTTGATGTACCCTTAAGCAGAGACTGGCGAATAACACATTCAATGAAAGGCGTTGTTAGGCTGCCAAAAAACTACAGTCTCCTGAAATCTCATCATATATTTTTTCTTCCGACCTTCATGATACTTTCAAGTAATGAGCAGTGCACCAATTAAACTTGGATGCCCATGTTTCGTTCTCCTAGGTTGAAGCATTCGTTTGCAGGAACAGTTTGAATTTTTAGGTTTCACTCTGTTTTGTCCTATATTGACAGATGCAGTTCGAACTCTAAATCAAACACGGTTTGTGCTAGCTTCTTGAAACTTGACAAAATACTGTAGTTCTACGTTCTATCTCTAAGGTTTGTTTCCTCTTGATGTAGCCTAATGCAGGGACTGGCGAATAACACTTTTATTGAAAGGGATTGCCAAACTTCCCAAAACTAGAGTCTTCTGAAATCTCAACATATTTTTTTTATCCAATCTTCATGATACTTTCGAGTAATGATCAGTACACCAATCCCACTTGGATGCTCAAGTTTCCTTCTCCTACGTTGAAGCATTCGTTTGCAGTAACAGTTTGAATTTTTAGGTTTCATTCTGCTTTCTCCTATATTGACAAATGTAGTTCAAACTCTAAATCATACACGGTTTGGGCTAGCTTCTTGAAACTTGACACAATAAAGTAGTTCTACATTCTATCCCTAAGGTTTGTTTCCTCTTGATGTAGCCTTCAGCACAGACTGGCGAATAACACTTTCAATGAAAGGCGTTGTTAGGCTGCCAAAAAACTAGAGTCTCCTGAAATCTCAACACATATTTTTTTCCGACCTTAATGATACTTTCAAGTAATGAGCAGTACACCAATCAAACTTGGATGCCCAAGTTTCGTTCTCCTAGGTTGATGCATTCGTTTGCAGTAACAGTTTGAATTTCTAGGTTTCACTCTGTTTTCTCCTATATTGACAGATGCAGCTAGAACTCTAAATCAAACACGGTTTGTGCTAGCTTCTTGAAACTTGACACAATAAAGTAGTTCTACGTTCTATCTCTAAGGTTTGTTTCCTCTTGATGTAGCCTAATGCAGGGACTGGCGAATAACACTTGTATTGAAAGGGGTTGCCAAACTTTCAAAAAACTAGAGTCTCCTAAATCTCAACATATATTTTTTCATCCAATCTTCATGATACATTCGAGTAATGATCAGTACACCATTCCCACTTGGATGCCCAAGTTTTGTTCTTCTAGTTTGAAGCATTCGTTTGCAGGAACAGTTTGAATTTTTAGGTTTCACTCTGTTTTCTCCTATATTGACAGATGCAGTTAGAACTTTAAATCAAACACGGTTTGTGCTAGCTACTTGAAACATGACACAATAAAGTAGTTCTACGTTCTATCACTAAGGTTTGTTTCCTCTTGATGTACCCTTAAACAGAGACTGGCGAATAACACATTCAATGAAAGGCGTTGTTAGGCTGCCAAAAAACTACAGTCTC
>NW_027516338.1:33523-61200 GCF_048772815.1 Callospermophilus lateralis
GTTTCCTCTTGATGTACCCTTAAGCAGAGACTGGCGAATAACACATTCAATGAAAGGCGTTTGTTAGGCTGCCAAAAAACTACAGTCTCCTGAAATCTCATCATATATTTTTTCTTCCGACCTTCATGATACTTTCAAGTAATGAGCAGTGCACCAATCAAACTTGGATGCCCAAGTTTCGTTCTCCTAGGTTGAAGCATTCGTTTGCAGAAACAGTTTGAATTTTTAGGTTTCACTCTGTTTGTCCTATATTGACAGATGCAGTTCGAACTCTAAATCAAACACGGTTTGTGCTAGCTTCTTGAAGCTTGACAAAATACTGTAGTTCTACGTTCTATCTCTAAGGTTTGTTTCCTCTTGATGTAGCCTAATGCATGGACTGGCGAATAAAACTTTTATTGAAAGGGGTTGCCAAACTTCCCAAAACTAGAGTCTTCTGAAATCTCAACATATATTTTTTTATCCAATCTTCATGATACTTTCGAGTAATGATCAGTACAACCAATCCCACTTGAATGCTCAAGTTTCATTCTCCTACGTTGAGCATTCGTTTGCAGTAACAGTTTGAATTTTTAGGTTTCATTCTGCTTTCTCCTATATTGACAAATGTAGTTCAAACTCTAAATCATACACGGTTTGGGCTAGCTTCTTGAAACTTGACACAATAAAGTAGTTCTACATTCTATCCCTAAGGTTTGTTTCCTCCTTGATGTAGCCTTCAGCACAGACTGGCGAATAACACTTTCAATGAAGGCGTTGTTAGGCTGCCAAAAAACTAGAGTCTCCTGAAATCTCAACACATATTTTTTTCCGACCTTAATGATACTTTCAAGTAATGAGCAGTACACCAATCAAACTTGGATGCCGAATTTTCGTTCTCCTAGGTTGATGCATTCGTTTGCAGTAACAGTTTGAATTTCTAGGTTTCACTCTGTTTTCTCCTATATTGACAGATGCAGCTAGAACTCTAAATCAACACGGTTGTGCTAGCTTCTTGAAACTTGACACAATAAAGTAGTTCTACGTTCTATCTCTAAGGTTTGTTTCCTCTTCATGTAGCCTAATGCAGGACTGGCGAATAACACTTATATTGAAAAGGGTTGCCAAACTTTCAAACAAACTAGAGTCTCCTGAAATCTCAACATATATTTTTTCATCCAATCTTCATGATACATTCAAGTAATGATCAGTACACCATTCCCACATGGATGTCCTAGTTTTGTTCTTCTAGGTTGAAGCATTCGTTTGCAGGAACAGTTTGAATTTTTAGGTTTCACTCTGTTTTCCTCCTATATTGACAGATGCAGTTAGAACTTTAAATCAAAACACGGTTTGTGCTAGCTACTTGAAACATGACACAATAAAGTAGTTCTACGTTCTATCCCTAAGTTTTGTTTCCTCTTGATGTTGCCTTAAGCAGAGACTGGCGAATAACACATTCAATGAAAGGCGTTGTTAGGCTGCCAAAAAACTACAGTTCTCCTGAAATCTCATCATATTTTTTTTCTCCGACCTTCATGATACTTTCAAGTAATGAGCAGTGCACCAATCAAAACTTGGATGCCCAAGTTTCGTTCTCCTAGGTTGAAGCATTCGTTTGCAGGAACAGTTTGAATTTTTAGGTTTCACTCTGTTTTGTCCTATATTGACAGATGCAGTTCGAACTCTAAATCAAACACGTTGTGCTAGCTTCTTGAAACTTGACAAAATACTGTAGTTCTACGTTCTATCTCTAAGGTTTGTTCCTCTTGATGTAGCCTAATGCAGGGACTGGCGAATAACACTTTTATTGAAAGGGGTTGCCAAACTTCCCAAAACTAGAGTCTTCTGAAATCTCAACATATATTTTTTTATCCAATCTTCATGATACTTTCGAGTAATGACTCAGTACACCAATCCCACTTGGATGCTCAAGTTTCCTTCTACTACGTTGAAGCATTCGTTTCCAGTAACAGTTTGAATTTTTAGGTTTCATTCTGCTTTCTCCTATATTGACAAATGTAGTTCAAACACTAAATCATACACGGTTTGGGCTAGCTTCTTGAAACTTGACACAATATAGTAGTTCTACATTCTATCCTAAGGTTTGTTTCCTCTTGATGTAGCCTTCCAGCACAGACTGGCGAATGACACTTTCAATGAAAGGCGTTGTTAGGCTGCCAAAAAACTAGAGTCTCCTGAAATCTCAACACATATTTTTTTCCGACCTTAATGATACTTTCAAGTAATGAGCAGTACACCAATCAAACTTGGATGCCCAAGTTTCGTTCTCCTAGGTTGATGCATTCGTTTGCAGTAACAGTTTGAATTTCTAGGTTTCACTCTGTTTTCTCCTATATTGACAGATGCAGCTAGAACTCTAAATCAAACACGGTTGTGCTAGCTTCTTGAAACTTGACACAATAAAGTAGTTCTACGTTCTATCCTCTAAGGTTTGTTTCCTCTTGATGTAGCCTAATGCAGGGACTGGCGAATAACACTCATATTGAAAGGGGTTGCCAAACTTTCAAAAAACTAGAGTCTCCTGAAATCTCAACATATATTTTTTCATCCAATCTTCATGATACATTCAAGTAATGAGAGATAGTACACCATTTCCCACTTGGATGCCCAAGTTTGATCTTCTAGGTTGAAGCATTCGTTTGCAGGAACAGTTTGAATTTTTAGGTTTCACTCTGTTTTCTCCTATATTGACAGATGCAGTTAGAACTTTAAATCAAACACGGTTTGTGCTAGCTACATGCAAACATGACACAATAAAGTAGATCTACGTTCTATCCCTAAGGTTTTGTTTCCTCTTGATGTAGCCTTAAGCAGAGACTGGCGAATAACACATTCAATGAAAGGCGTTGTTAGGCTGCCAAAAAACTAAGTCTCCTGAAATCTCATCATATATTTTTTCTTCCGACCTTCATGATACTTTCAAGTAATGAGCAGTGCACCAATCAAACTTGGATGCCCAAGTTTCGTTCTCCTAGGTTGAAGCATTCGTTTGCAGGAACAGTTTGAATTTTTAGGTTTCACTCTGTTTTGTCCTATATTGACAGATGCAGTTCGAACTCTAAATCAAACACGGTTTGTGCTAGCTTCTTGAAGCTTGACAAAATACTGTAGTTCTACGTTCTATCTCTAAGGTTTGTTTCCTTTTGATGTAGCCTAATGCATGGACTGGCGAATAACACTTTTATTGAAAGGGGTTGCCAACTTCCCAAAACTAGAGTCTTCTGAAATCTCAACATATATTTTTTTTATCCAATCTTCATGATACTTTCGAGTAATGAATCAGTACACCAATCCCACTTGAATGCTCAAGTTTCATTCTCCTACGTTGAAGCATTCGTTTGCAGTAACAGTTTGAATTTTTAGGTTTCATTCTGCTTTCTCCTATATTGACAAATGTAGTTCAAACTCTAAATCATACACGGTTTGGGCTAGCTTCTTGAAACTTGACACAATAAAGTAGTTCTACATTCTATCCCTAAGGTTTGTTTTCCTCTTGATGTAGCCTTCAGGCACAGACTGGCGAATAACACTTTCAATGAAAGGCGTTGTTAGGCTGCCAAAAAAACTAGAGTCTCCTGAAATCTCAACACATATTTTTTTCCGACCTTAATGATACTTTCAAGTAATGAGCAGTACACCAATCAAACTTGGATGCCGAATTTCGTTCTCCTAGGTTGATGCATTCGTTTGCAGTAACAGTTTGAATTTCTAGGTTTCACTCTGTTTTCTCCTATATTGACAGATGCAGCTAGAACTCTAAATCAAACACGGTTGTGCTAGCTTCTTGAAACTTGACACAATAAAGTAGTTCTAGGTTCTATCTCTAAGGTTTGTTTCCTTCTTCATGTAGCCTAATGCAGGGACTGGCGAATAACACTTATATTGAAAGGGGTTGCCAAACTTTCAAAAAACTAGAGTCTCCTGAAATCTCAACATATATTTTTCATCCAATCTTCATGATACATTCAAGTAATGATCAGTAAACCTTCCCACATGGATGTCCTAGTTTTGTTCTTCTAGGTTGAAGCATTCGTTTGCAGGAACAGTTTGAATTTTTAGGTTTCACTCTGTTTTCTCCTATATTGACAGATGCAGTTAGAACTTTAAATCAAACACGGTTTGTGCTAGCTACTTGAAACATGACACAATAAAGTAGTTCTACGTTCTATCCCTAAGTTTTGTTTCCTCTTGATGTAGCCTTAAGCAGAGACTGGCGAATAACACATTCAATGAAATGCGTTGTTAGGCTGCCAAAAAACTACAGTCTCCTGAATCTCATCATATATTTTTTCTTCCGACCTTCATGATACTTTCAAGTAATGAGCAGTGCACCAATCAAACTTGGATGCCCAAGTTTCGTTCTCCTAGGTTGAAGCATTCGTTTGCAGGAACAGTTTGAATTTTTAGGTTTCACTCTGTTTTGTCCTATATTGACAGATGCAGTTCGAACTCTAAATCAAACACGGTTTGTGCTAGCTTCTTGAAACTTGACAAAATACTGTAGTTCTACGTTCTATCTCTAAGGTTTGTTCCTCTTGATGTAGCCTATGCAGGGACTGGCGAATAACACTTTTATTTGAAAGGGGTTGCCAAACTTCCCAAAACTAGAGTCTTCTGAAATCTCAACATATATTTTTTTATCCAATCTTCATGATACTTTCGAGTAATGATCAGTACACCAATCCCACTTGGATGCTCAAGTTTCCTTCTACTACGTTGAAGCATTCGTTTCCAGTAACAGTTTGAATTTTTAGGTTTCATTCTGCTTTCTCCTATATTGACAAATGTAGTTCAAACACTAAATCATACACGGTTTGGGCTAGCTTCTTGAAATGACACAATATAGTAGTTCTACATTCTATCCCTAAGGTTTGTTTCCTCTTGATGTAGCCTCCAGCACAGACTGGCGAATGACACTTTCAATGAAAGGCGTTGTTAGGCTGCCAAAAAACTAGAGTCTCCTGAAATCTCAACACATATTTTTTTCCGACCTTAATGATACTTTCAAGTAATGAGCAGTACACCAATCAAACTTGGATGCCCAAGTTTCGTTCTCCTAGGTTGATGCATTCGTTTGCAGTAACAGTTTGAATTTCTAGGTTTCACTCTGTTTTCTCCTATATTGACAGATGCAGCTAGAACTCTAAATCAAACACGGTTTGTGCTAGCTTCTTGAAACTTGACACAATAAAGTAGTTCTACGTTCTATCTCTAAGGTTTGTTTCCTCTTGATGTAGCCTAATGCAGGGACTGGCGAATAACACTCATATTGAAAGGGGTTGCCAAACTTTCAAAAAACTAGAGTCTCCTGAAATCTCAACATATATTTTTTCATCCAATCTTCATGATACATTCAAGTAATGATCAGTACACCATTCCCACTTGGATGCCCAAGTTTTGTTCTTCTAGGTTGAAGCATTCGTTTGCAGGAACAGTTTGAATTTTTAGGTTTCACTCTGTTTTCTCCTATATTGACAGATGCAGTTAGAACTTTAAATCAAACACGGTTTGTGCTAGCTACATGAAACATGACACAATAAAGTAGATCTACGTTCTATCCCTAAGGTTTGTTTCCTCTTGATGTAGCCTTAAGCAGAGACTGGCGAATAACACATTCAATGAAAGGCGTTGTTAGGCTGCCAAAAAACTACAGTCTCCTGAAATCTCATCATATATTTTTTCTTCCGACCTTCATGATACATTCAAGTAATGAGCAGTGCACCAATCAAACTTATATGCCCAAGTTTCGTTCTCCTAGGTTGAAGCATTCGTTTGCAGGAACAGTTTGAATTTTTAGGTTTCACTCTGTTTTGTCCTATGTTGACAGATGCAGTTCGAACTCTAAATCAAACACGGTTTGTGCTAGCTTCTTGAAACTTTACAAAATACTGTAGTTCTACATTCTATCTCTAAGGTTTGTTTCCTCTTGATGTAGCCTAATGCAGGGACTGGCCAATAACCCTTTTATTGAAAGGGGTTGCCAAACTTCCCAAAACTAGAGTCTTCTGAAATCTCAACATATATTTTTTTATCCAATCTTCATGATACTTTCGAGTAATGATCAGTAAACCAATCCCACTTGGATGCTCAAGTTTCATTCTCCTACGTTGAAGCATTCGTTTGCAGTAACTGTTTGAATTTTTAGGTTTCATTCTGCTTTCTCCTATATTGACAAATGTAGTTCAAACTCTAAATCATACACGGTTTGGGCTAGCTTCTTGAAACTTGACACAATAAAGTAGTTCTACATTCTATCCCTAAGGTTTGTTTCCTCTTGATGTAGCCTTCAGCACAGACTGGTGAATAACACTTTCAATGAAAGGCGTCGTTAGGCTGCCAAAATCTAGAGTCTCCTGAAATCTCAACACATATTTTTTTCCGACCTTAATGATACTTTCAAGTAATGAGCAGTACACCAATCAAACTTGGATGCCCAAGTTTTGTTCTCCTAGGTTGATGCATTCGTTTGCAGTAACAGTTTGAATTTCTAGGTTTCACTCTGTTTTCTCCTATATTGACAGATGCAGCTAGAACTCTAAATCAAACACGGTTTGTGCTAGCTTCTTGAAACTTGACACAATAAAGTAGTTCTACGTTCTATCTCTAAGGTTTGTTTCCTCTTGATGTAGCCTAATGCAGGGACTGGCGAATAACACTTATATTGAAAGGGGTTGCCAAACTTTCAAAAAACTAGAGTCTCCTGAAATCTCAACATATATTTTTTCATCCAATCTTCATGATACATTCAAGTAATGATCAGTACACCATTCCCACTTGGATGCCCAAGTTTTGTTCTTCTAGGTTGAAGCATTCGTTTGCAGGAACAGTTTGAAGTTTTAGGTTTCACTCTGTTTTCTCCTATATTGACAGATGCAGTTAGAACTTTAAATCAAACACGGTTTGTGCTAGCTACTTGAAACATGACACAATAAAGGAGTTCTACGTTCTATCCCTAAGGTTTGTTTCCTCTTGATGTAGCCTTAAGCAGAGACTGGCGAATAACACATTCAATGAAAGGCGTTGTTAGGCTGCCAAAAAACTACAGTCTCCTGAAATCTCATCATATATTTTTTCTTCCGACCTTCATGATACTTTCAAGTAATGAGCAGTGCACCAATCAAACTTGGATGCCCAAGTTTCGTTCTCCTAGGTTGAAGCATTCGTTTGCAGGAACAGTTTGAATTTTTAGGTTTCACTCTGTTTTGTCCTATATTGACAGATGCAGTTCGAACTCTAAATCAAACACGGTTTGTGCTAGCTTCTTGAAACTTGACAAAATACTGTCGTTCTACGTTCTATCTCTAATTTTTGTTTCCTCTTGATGTAGCCTAATGCAGGGACTGGCGAATAACACTTTTATTGAAAGGGGTTGCCAAACTTCCAAAAACTAGAGTCTTCTGAAATCTCAACATATATTTTTGCATCCAATCTTCATGATACTTTCAAGTAATGATCAGGACAACAATCCCACTTGGATGTTCAAGTTTCATTCTCCTACGTTGAAGCATTCGTTTGCAGTAACAGTTTGAATTTTTAGGTTTCACTGTTTTCTTCTATATTGACAAATGTAGTTCAAACTCTAAATCATACACGGTTTGGGCTAGCTTCTTGAAACTTGACACAATAAAGTATTCTACATTCTATCCCTAAGGTTTGTTTCCTTTTGATGTAGCCTTCAGCACAGACTGGCGAATAACACTTTCAATGAAAGGCATTGTTAGGCTGCCAAAAAACTAGAGTCTCCTGAAATCTCAACACATATTTTTTTCCGACCTTAATGATACTTTCAAGTAATGAGCAGTACACCAATCAAACTTGGATGCCCAAGTTTCGTTCTCCGAGGTTGATGCATTCGTTTGCAGTAACAGTTTGAATTTCTAGGTTTCACTCTGTTTTCTCCTATATTGACAGATGCAGCTAGAACTCTAAATCAAACACGGTTTGTGCTAGCTTCTTGAAGCTTGACACAATAAAGTAGTTCTACGTTCTATCTCTAAGGTTTGTTTCCTCTTGATGTAGCCTAATGCAGGGACTGGCGAATAACACTCATATTGAAAGGGGTTGCCAAACTTTCAAAAAACTAGAGTCTCCTGAAATCTCAACATATATTTTTTCATCCAATCTTCATGATACATTCAAGTAATGATCAGTACACCATTCCCACTTGGATGCCCAAGTTTTGTTCTTCTAGGTTGAAGCATTCATTTGCAGGAACTGTTTGAAGTTTTAGGTTTCACTCTGTTTTCTCCTATATTGACAGATGCAGTTAGAACTTTAAATCAAACACGGTTTGTGCTAGCTACATGAAACATGACAAAATACTGTAGTTCTACGTTCTATCTCTAAGGTTTGTTTCCTCTTGATGTAGCCTAATGCAGGGACTGGAGAATAACACTTTTATTGAAAGGGGTTGCCAAACATCCAAAAACTAGAGTCTTCTGAATTCTCAACATATATTTTGCATCCAATCTTCATGATACTTTCAAGTAATGATCAGGACACCAATCCCACTTGGATGCTCAAGTTTCATTCTCCTACGTTGAAGCATTCGTTTGCAGTAACAGTTTGAATTTTTAGGTTTCACTGTTTTCTTCTATATTGACAAATGTAGTTCAAACTCTAAATCATACACGGTTTGGGCTAGCATTTTGAAACTTGACACAATAAAGTAGTTCTACATTCTATCCCTAAGGTTTGTTTCCTATTGATGTAGCCTTCAGCACAGACTGGCGAATAACACTTTCAATGAAAGGCGTTGTTAGGCTGCCAAAATCTAGAGTCTCCTGAAATCTCAACACATATTTTTTTCCGACCTTAATGATACTTTCCAGTAATGAGCAGTACACCAATCAAACTTGGATGCCCAAGTTTCGTTCTCCTAGGTTGATGCATTCGTTTGCAGTAACAGTTTGAATTTCTAGGTTTCACTCTGTTTTCTCCTATATTGACAGATGCAGCTAGAAATCTAAATCAAACACGGTTTGTGCTAGCTTCTTGAAACTTGACACAATAAAGTAGTTCTAAGTTCTATCTCTAAGGTTTGTTTCCTCTTGATGTAGCCTAATGCAGGGACTGGAGAATAACACTCATATTGAAAGGGGTTGCCAAACTTTCAAAAAACTAGAGTCTCCTGAAATCTCAACATATATTTTTTCATCCAATCTTCATGATACATTCAAGTAATGATCAGTACACCATTCCCACTTGGATGCCCAAGTTTTGTTCTTCTAGGTTGAAGCATTCGTTTGCAGGAACAGTTTGAATTTTTAGGTTTCACTCTGTTTTCTCCTATATTGACAGATGCAGTTAGAACTTTAAATCAAACACGGTTTGTGCTAGCTACATGAAACATGACACAATAAAATAGATCTACGTTCTATCCCTAAGGTTTGTTTCCTCTTGATGTAGCCTTAAGCAGAGACTGGCGAATAACACATTCAATGAAAGGCGTTGTTAGGCTGCCAAAAAACTACAGTCTCCTGAAATCTCATCATATATTTTTTCTTCCGACCTTCATGATACTTTCAAGTAATGAGCAGTGCACCAATCAAACTTGGATGCCCAAGTTTCGTTCTCCTAGGTTGAAGCATTCGTTTGCAGGAACAGATTGAATTTTTAGGTTTCACTCTGTTTTGTCCTATATTGACAGATGCAGTTCGAACTCTAAATCAAACACGGTGTGTGCTAGCTTCTTGAAACTTGACAAAATACTGTAGTTCTACGTTCTATCTCTAAGGTTTGTTTCCTCTTGATGTAGCCTAATGCAGGGACTGGTGAATAACACTTTTATTGAAAGGGGTTGCCAAACTTCCCAAAACTAGAGTCTTCTGAAATCTCAACATATATTTTTTTATCCAATCTTCATGATACTTTCGAGTAATGATCAGTAAACCAATCCCACTTGGATGCTCAAGTTTCATTCTCCTACGTTGAAGCATTCGTTTGCAGTAACTGTTTGAATTTTTAGGTTTCATTCTGCTTTCTCCTATATTGACAAATGTAGTTCAAACTCTAAATCATACACGGTTTTATGCTAGCTTCTTGAAACTTGACACAATAAAGTAGTTCTACATTCTATCCCTAAGGTTTGTTTCCTCTTGATGTAGCCTTCAGCACAGACTGGCGAATGACACTTTCAATGAAAGGCGTTGTTAGGCTGCCAAAAAACTACAGTCTCCTGAAATCTCATCATATATTTTTTCTTCCGACCTTCATGATACTTTCAAGTAATGAGCAGTGCACCAATCAAACTTGGATGCCCAAGTTTCGTTCTCCTAGGTTGAAGCATCGTTTGCAGGAACAGTTTGAATTTTTAGGTTTCACTCTGTTTTGTAATATATTGACAGATGCAGTTCGAACTCTAAATCAAACACGGTTTGTGCTAGCTTCTTGAAACTTGACAAAATACTGTAGTTCTACGTTCTATCTCTAAGGTTTGTTTCCTCTTGATGTAGCCTAATGCAGGGACTGGAGAATAACACTTTTATTGAAAGGGGTTGCCAAACTTCCAAAAACTAGAGTCTTCTGAATTCTCAACATATATTTTTGCATCCAATCTTCATGATACTTTCAAGTAATGATCAGGACACCAATCCCACTTGGATGCTCAAGTTTCATTCTCCTACGTTGAAGCATTCGTTTGCAGTAACAGTTTGAATTTTTAGGTTTCACTGTTTTCTTCTATATTGACAAATGTAGTTCAAACTCTAAATCATACACGGTTTGGGCTAGCATTTTGAAACTTGACACAATAAAGTAGTTCTACATTCTATCCCTAAGGTTTGTTTCCTATTGATGTAGCCTTCAGCACAGACTGGCGAATAACACTTTCAATGAAAGGCGTTGTTAGGCTGCCAAAATCTAGAGTCTCCTGAAATCTCAACACATATTTTTTTCCGACCTTAATGATACTTTCAAGTAATGAGCAGTACACCAATCAAACTTGGATGCCCAAGTTTCGTTCTCCTAGGTTGATGCATTCGTTTGCAGTAACAGTTTGAATTTCTAGGTTTCACTCTGTTTTCTCCTATATTGACAGATGCAGCTAGAACTCTAAATCAAACACGGTTTGTGCTAGCTTCTTGAAACTTGACACAATAAAGTAGTTCTACGTTCTATCTCTAAGGTTTGTTTCCTCTTGATGTAGCCTAATGCAGGGACTGGCGAATAACACTCATATTGAAAGGGGTTGCCAAACTTTCAAAAAACTAGAGTCTCCTGAAATCTCAACATATATTTTTTCATCCAATCTTCATGATACATTCAAGTAATGATCAGTACACCATTCCCACTTGGATGCCCAAGTTTTGTTCTTCTAGGTTGAAGCATTCGTTTGCAGTAACAGTTTGAATTTTTAGGTTTCACTCTGTTTTCTCCTATATTGACAAATGTAGTTCAAACTCTAAATCATACACGGTTTGGGCTAGCTTATTGAAACTTGACACAATAAAGTAGTTCTACATTCTATCCCTAAGGTTTGTTTCCTCTTGATGTAGCCTTCAGCACAGACTGGCGAATAACACTTTCAATGAAAGGCGTTGTTAGGCTGCCAAAAAACTAGAGTCTCCTGACATCTCAACACATATTTTTTTTCCGACCTTAATGATACTATCAAGTAATGAGCAGTACACCAATCAAACTTGGATGCCCAAGTTTCGTTCTCCGAGGTTGATGCATTCGTTTGCAGTAACAGTTTGAATTTCTAGGTTTCACTCTGTTTTCTCCTATATTGACAGATGCAGCTAGAACTCTAAATCAAACACGGTTTGTGCTAGCTTCTTGAAACTTGACACAATAAAGTAGTTCTACGTTCTATCTCTAAGGTTTGTTTCCTCTTGATGTAGCCTAATGCAGGGACTGGTGAATAACACTCATATTGAAAGGGGTTGCCAAACTTTCAAAAAACTAGAGTCTCCTGAAATCTCAACATATATTTTTTCATCCAATCTTCATGATACATTCAAGTAATGATCAGTACACCATTCCCACTTGGATGCCCAAGTTTTGTTCTTCTAGGTTGAAGCATTCGTTTGCAGGAACAGTTTGAATTTTTAGGTTTCACTCTGTTTTCTCCTATATTGACAGATGCAGTTAGAACTTTAAATCAAACACGGTTTGTGCTAGCTACATGAAAGATGACACAATAAAGTAGATCTACGTTCTATCCCTAAGGTTTGTTTCCTCTTGATGTAGCCTTAAGCAGAGACTGGCGAATAACACATTCAATGAAAGGCGTTGTTAGGCTGCCAAAAAACTACAGTCTCCTGAAATCTCATCATATATTTTTTCTTCCGACCTTCATGATACTTTCAAGTAATGAGCAGTGCACCAATCAAACTTGGATGCCCAAGTTTCGTTCTCCTAGGTTGAAGCATTCGTTTGCAGGAACAGTTTGAATTTTTAGGTTTCACTCTGTTTTGTCCTATATTGACAGATGCAGTTTGAACTCTAAATCAAACACGGTTTGTGCTAGCTTCTTGAAACTTGACAAAATACTGTAGTTCTACGTTCTATCTCTAAGGTTTGTTTCCTCTTGATGTAGCCTAATGCAGGGACTGGCGAATAACACTTTTATTGAAAGGGGTTGCCAAACTTCTCAAAACTAGAGTCTTCTGAAATCTCAACATATTTTTTTTATCCAATCTTCATGATACTTTCGAGTAATTATCAGTACACCAATCCCACTTGGATGCTCAAGTTTCCTTCTCCTACGTTGAAGCATTCGTTTGCAGTAACAGTTTGAATTTTTAGGTTTCATTCTGCTTTCTCCTATATTGACAAATGTAGTTCAAACTCTAAATATTACACGGTTTGGGCTAGCTTCTTGAAACTTGACACAATAAAGTAGTTCTACATTCTATCCCTAAGGTTTGTTTCCTCTTGATGTAGCCTTCAGCACAGACTGGCGAATGACACTTTCAATGAAAGGCGTTGTTAGGCTGCCAAAAAACTACAGTCTCCTGAAATCTCATCATATATTTTTTCTTCCGACCTTCATGATACTTTCAAGTAATGAGCAGTGCACCAATCAAACTTGGATGCCCAAGTTTCTTTCTCCTAGGTTGAAGCATCGTTTGCAGGAACAGTTTGAATTTTTAGGTTTCACTCTGTTTTGTCCTATATTGACAGATGCAGTTCGAACTCTAAATCAAACACGGTTTGTGCTAGCTTCTTGAAACTTGACAAAATACTGTAGTTCTACGTTCTATCTCTAAGGTTTGTTTCCTCTTGATGTAGCCTAATGCAGGGACTGGAGAATAACACTTTTATTGAAAGGGGTTGCCAAACTTCCAAAAACTAGAGTCTTCTGAATTCTCAACATATATTTTTGCATCCAATCTTCATGATACTTTCAAGTAATGATCAGGACACCAATCCCACTTGGATGCTCAAGTTTCATTCTCCTACGTTGAAGCATTCGTTTGCAGTAACAGTTTGAATTTTTAGGTTTCACTGTTTTCTTCTATATTGACAAATGTAGTTCAAACTCTAAATCATACACGGTTTGGGCTAGCTTCTTGAAACTAGACACAATAAAGTAGTTCTACATTCTATCCCTAAGGTTTGTTTCCTCTTGATGTAGCCTTCAGCACAGACTGGCGAATAACACTTTCAATGAAAGGCATTGTTAGGCTGCCAAAAAACTAGAGTCTCCTGAAGTCTCAACACATATTTTTTTCCGACCTTAATGATACTTTCAAGTAATGAGCAGTACACCAATCAAACTTGGATGCCCAAGTTTCGTTCTCCGAGGTAGATGCATTCGTTTGCAGTAACAGTTTGAATTTCTAGGTTTCACTCTGTTTTCTCCTATATTGACAGATGCAGCTAGAACTCTAAATCAAACACGGTTTGTGCTAGCTTCTTGAAACTTGACACAATAAAGTAGTTCTACGTTCTATCTCTAAGGTTTGTTTCCTCTTGATGTAGCCTAATGCAGGGACTGGCGAATAACACTCATATTGAAAGGGGTTGCCAAACTTTCAAAAAACTAGAGTCTCCTGAAATCTCAACATCTATTTTTTCAACCAATCTTCATGATACATTCAAGTAATGATCAGTACACCATTCCCACTTGGATGCCCAAGTTTTGTTCTTCTAGGTTGAAGCATTCGTTTGCAGGAACAGTTTGAATTTTTCGGTTTCACTCTGTTTTCTCCTATATTGACAGATGCAGTTAGAATTTTAAATCAAACACGGTTTGTGCTAGCTACATGAAAGATGACACAATAAAGTAGATCTACGTTCTATCCCTAAGGTTTGTTTCCTCTTGATGTAGCCTTAAGCAGAGACTGGCGAATAACACATTCAATGAAAGGCGTTGTTAGGCTGCCAAAAAACTACAGTCTCCTGAAATCTCATCATATATTTTTTCTTCCGACCTTCATGATACTTTCAAGTAATGAGCAGTGCACCAATCAAACTTGGATGCCCAAGTTTCGTTCTCCTAGGTTGAAGCATTCGTTTGCAGGAACAGTTTGAATTTTTAGGTTTCACTCTGTTTTGTCCTCTATTGACAGATGCAGTTCGAACTCTAAATCAAACACGGTTTGTGCTAGCTACTTGAAACATGACACAATAAAGTAGTTCTACATTCTATCCCTAAGGTTTGTTTCCTCTTGATGTAGCCTTCAGCACAGACTGGCGAATAACACTTTCAATGAAAGGCGTTGTTAGGCTGCCAAAATCTAGAGTCTCCTGAAATCTCAACACATATTTTTTTCCGACCTTAATGATACTTTCAAGTAATGAGCAGTACACCAATCAAACTTGGATGCCCAAGTTTCGTTCTCCGAGGTTGATGCATTCGTTTGCAGTAACAGTTTGAATTTCTAGGTTTCACTCTGTTTTCTCCTATATTGACAGATGCAGCTAGAACTCTAAATCAAACACAGTTTGTGCTAGCTTCTTGAAACTTGACACAATAAAGTAGTTCTACGTTCTATCTCTAAGGTTTGTTACCTCTTGATGTAGCCTAATGCAGGGACTGGCGAATAACTCATTCAATGAAAGGCGTTGGTAGGCTGCCAAAAAACTACAGTCTCCTGAAATCACAACATATATTTTTTCTTCCGACCTTCATGATAACTTCAAGTAATGAGCAGTACACCAATCAAACTTGGATGTCCAAGTTTCGTTCTCCTAGGTTGAAGCATTCGTTTGCAGGAAGAGTTTGAATTTTTAGGTTTCACTTCGTTTTCTTCTATATTGACAGATGCAGTTAGAACTCTAAATGAAACACGGTTTGTGCTAGCCTCTTGAAACTTGACACAATACAGTAGTTCTACGTTCTAACTCTAAGGTTTGTTTCCTCTTGATGTAGCCTTAAGAAGAGACTGGCGAATAACACATTCAATGAAAGGCATTGTTAAGCTTTCAAAAAACTACCATCTCCTGAAATCACAACATATATTTTTTCTTCCGAACTTCATGATACTTTCAAGTAATGAGCAGTACACCAATCAAACTTGGATGCCCAAGTTTCGTTCTCCTATGTTGAAGCATTCGTTTGCAGGAACAGTTTGAATTTTTAGGTTTCACTCTGTTTTGTCCTATATTGACAGATGCAGTTCGAACTCTAAATCAAACACGGTTTGTGCTAGCTACTTGAAACATGACACAATAAAGTAGTTCTACATTCTATCCCTAAGGTTTGTTTCCTCTTGATGTAGCCTTCTGCACAGACTGGCGAATAACACTTTCAATGAAAGGCGTTGTTAGGCTGCCAAAATCTAGAGTCTCCTGAAATCTCAACACATATTTTTTTCCGACCTTAATGATACTTTCAAGTAATGAGCAGTACACCAATCAAACTTGGATGCCCAAGTTTCGTTCTCCTAGGTTGATGCATTCGTTTGCAATAACAGTTTAAATTTCTAGGTTTCACTCTGTTTTCTCCTATATTGACAGATGCAGCTAGAAATCTAAATCAAACACGGTTTGTGCTAGCTTCTTGAAACTTGACACAATAAAGTAGTTCTACGTTCTATCTCTAAGGTTTGTTTCCTCTTGATGTAGCCTAATGCAGGGACTGGCGAATAACACTCATATTGAAAGGGGTTGCCAAACTTTCAAAAAACTAGAGTCTCCTGAAATCTCAACATATATTTTTTCATCCAATCTTCATGATACATTCAAGTAATGATCAGTACACCATTCCCACTTGGATGCCCAAGTTTTGTTCTTCTAGGTTGAAGCATTCGTTTGCAGGAACAGTTTGAAATTTTAGGTTTCACTCTGTTTTCTCCTATATTGACAGATGCAGTTAGAACTTTAAATCAAACACGGTTTGTGCTAGCTACATGAAACATGACACAATAAAGCAGATCTACGTTCTATCCCTAAGGTTTGTTTCCTCTTGATGTAGCCTTAAGCAGAGACTGGCGAATAACACATTCAATGAAAGGCGTTGTTAGGCTGCCAAAAAACTACAGTCTCCTGAAATCTCATCATATATTTTTTCTTCCGACCTTCATGATACTTTCAAGTAATGAGCAGTGCACCAATCAAACTTGGATGCCCAAGTTTCGTTCTAATAGGTTGAAGCATTCGTTTGCAGGAACAGTTTGAATTTTTAGGTTTCACTCTGTTTTGTCCTATATTGACAGATGCAGTTCGAACTCTAAATCAAACACGGTTTGTGCTAGCTTCTTGAAACTTGACAAAATACTGTAGTTCTACGTTCTATCTCTAAGGTTTGTTTCCTCTTGATGTAGCCTAATGCAGGGACTGGCGAATAACACTTTTATTGAAAGGGGTTGCCAAACTTCCCAAAACTAGAGTCTTCTGAAATCTCAACATATATTTTTTTATCCAATCTTCATGATACTTTCGAGTAATGATCAGTAAACCAATCCCACTTGGATGCTCAAGTTTCATTCTCCTACGTTGAAGCATTCGTTTGCAGTAACTGTTTGAATTTTTAGGTTTCATTCTGCTTTCTCCTATATTGACAAATGTAGTTCAAACTCTAAATCATACACGGTTTGGGCTAGCTTCTTGAAACTTGACACAATAAAGTAGTTCTACATTCTATCCCTAATGTTTGTTTCCTCTTGATGTAGCCTTCAGCACAGACTGGCGAATAACACTTTCAATGAAAGGCGTTGTTAGGCTGCCAAAATCTAGAGTCTCCTGAAATCTCAACACATATTTTTTTCCGACCTTAATGATACTTTCAAGTAATGAGCAGTACACCAATCAAACTTGGATGCCCTAGTTTCGTTCTCCTAGGTTGATGCATTCGTTTGCAGTAACAGTTTGAATTTCTAGGTTTCACTCTGTTTTCTCCTATATTGACAGATGCAGCTAGAACTCTAAATCAAACACGGTTTGTGCTATCTTCTTGAAACTTGACACAATAAAGTAGTTCTACGTTCTATCTGTAAGGTTTGTTTCCTCTTGATGTAGCCTAATGCAGGGACTGGCGAATAACACTTATATTGAAAGGGGTTGCCAAACTTTCAAAAAACTTGAGTCTCCTGAAATCTCAACATATATTTTTTCATCCAATCTTCATGATACATTCAAGTAATGATCAGTACACCATTCCCACTTGGATGCCCAAGTTTTGTTCTTCTAGGTTGAAGCATTCGTTTGCAGGAACAGTTTGAATTTTTAGGTTTCACTCTGTTTTCTCCTATATTGACAGATGCAGTTAGAACTTTAAATCAAACACGGTTTGTGCTAGCTTCTTGAAACTTGACACAATAAATTAGTACTACGTTCTATCTCTAAGGTTTGTTTCCTCTTGATGTAGCCTAATGCAGGGACTGGGGAATAACACTAATATTGAAAGGGGTTGCCAAACTTTCAAAAAACTAGAGTCTCCTGAAATCTCAACATATATTTTTTCATCCAATCTTCATGATACATTCAAGTAATGATCAGTACACCATTCCCACTTGGATGCCCAAGTTTTATTCTTCTAGGTTGAAGCATTCGTTTGCAGGAACAGTTTGAAGTTTTAGGTTTCACTCTGTTTTCTCCTATATTGACAGATGCAGTTAGAACTTTAAATCAAACACGGTTTGTGCTAGCTACTTGAAACATGACACAATAAAGTAGTTCTACGTTCTATCCCTAAGGTTTGTTTCCTCTTGATGTAGCCTTAAGCAGAGACTGGCGAATAACACATTCAATGAAAGGCGTTGTTAGGCTGCCAAAAAACTACAGTCTCCTGAAATCTCATCATATATTTTTTCTTCCGACCTTCATGATACTTTCAAGTAATGAGCAGTGCACCAATCAAACTTGGATGCCCAAGTTTCGTTCTCCTAGGTTGAAGCATTCGTTTGCAGGAACAGTTTGAATTTTTAGGTTTCACTCTGTTTTGTCCTATATTGACAGATGCAGTTCGAACTCTAAATCAAACACGGTTTGTGCTAGCTTCTTGAAACTTGACAAAATACTGTAGTTCTACGTTCTATCTCTAAGGTTTGTTTCCTCTTGATGTAGCCTAATGCAGGGACTGGCGAATAACACTTTTATTGAAATGGGTTGCCAAACTTCCCAAAACTAGAGTCTTCTGAAAACTCAACATATATTTTTTTATCCAATCTTCATGATACTTTCGAGTAATGATCAGTACACCAATCCCACTTGGATGCTCAAGTTTCCTTCTCCTACGTTGAAGCATTCGTTTGCAGTAACAGTTTGAATTTTTAGGTTTCATTCTGCTTTCTCCTATATTGACAAATGTAGTTCAAACTCTAAATCATACTCGGTTTGGGCTAGCTTCTTGAAACTTGACACAATAAAGTAGTTCTACATTCTATCCCTAAGGTTTGTTTCCTCTTGATGTAGCCTTCAGCACAGACTGGCGAATAACACTTTCAATGAAAGGCGTTGTTAGACTGCCAAAAAACTAGAGTCTCCTGAAATCTCAACACATATTTTTTTCCGACCTTAATGATACTTTCAAGTAATGAGCAGTACACCAATCAAACTTGGATGCCCAAGTTTCGTGCTCCTAGGTTGATGCATTCGTTTGCAGGAAGAGTTTGAATTTCTAGGTTTCACTCTGTTTTCTCCTATATTGACAGATGCAGCTAGAACTCTAAATCAAACACGGTTTGTGCTAGCTTCTTGAAACTTGACACAATAAAGTAGTTCTACGTTCTATCTCTAAGGTTTGTTTTCTCTTGATGTAGCCTAATGCAGGGACTGGCGAATAACACTAATATTGAAAGGGGTTGCCAAACTTTCAAAAAACTAGAGTCTCCTGAAATCTCAACATATATTTTTTCATCCAATCTTCATGATACATTCAAGTAATGATCAGTACACCATTCCCACTTGGATGCCCAAGTTTTGTTTTTCTAGGTTGAAGCATTCGTTTGCAGGAACAGTTTGAATTTTTAGGTTTCACTCTGTTTTCTCCTATATTGACAGATGCAGTTAGAACTCTAAATCAAACACGGTTTGTGCTAGCTACTTGAAACATGACACAATAAAGTAGTTCTACGTTCTATCCCTAAGGTTTGTTTCCTCTTGATGTAGCCTTAAGCAGAGACTGGCGAATAACACATTCAATGAAAGGCGTTGTTAGGCTGCCAAAAAACTACAGTCTCCTGAAATCTCATCATATATTTTTTCTTCCGACCTTCATGATACTTTCAAGTAATGAGCAGTGCACCAATCAAACTTGGATGCCCAAGTTTCGTTCTCCTAGGTTGAAGCATTCGTTTGCAGGAACAGTTTGAATTTTCAGGTTTCACTCTGTTTTGTCCTGTATTGACAGATGCAGTTCGAACTCTAAATCAAACACGGTTTGTGCTAGCTTCTTGAAACTTGACAAAATACTGTAGTTCTACGTTCTATCTCTAAGGTTTGTTTCCTCTTGATGTAGCCTAATGCAGTTACTGGCGAATAACACTTTTATTGAAAGGGGTTGCCAAACTTCCAAAAACTAGAGTCTTCTGAAATCTCAACATATATTTTTGCATCCAATCTTCATGATACTTTCGAGTAATGATCAGTACACCAATCCCACTTGGATGCTCAAGTTTCATTCTCCTACGTTGAAGCATTCGTTTGCAGTAACAGTTTTAATTTTTAGGTTTCACTGTTTTCTTCTATATTGACAAATGTAGTTCAAACTCTAAATCATACACGGTTTGGGCTAGCTTCTTGAAACTTGACACAATAAAGTAGTTCTACATTCTATCCCTAAGGTTTGTTTCCTCTTGATGTAGACTTCAGCACAGACTGGCGAATAACACTTTCAATGAAAGGCGTTGTTAGGCTGCCAAAAAACCAGAGTCTCCTGAAATCTCAAAACATATTTTTTTCCGACCTTAATGATACTTTCAAGTAATGAGCAGTACACCAATCAAACTTGGATGCCCAAGTTTCGTTCTCCTAGGTTGATGCATTCGTTTGCAGTAACAGTTTGAATTTCTAGGTTTCACTCTGTTTTCTCCTATATTGACAGATGCAGCTAGAACTCTAAATCAAACACGGTTTGTGCTAGCTTCTTGAAACTTGACCCAATAAAGTAGTTCTACGTTCTATCTCTAAGGTTTGTTTCCTCTTGATGTAGCCTAATGCAGGGACTGGCGAATAACACTTATATTGAAAGGGGTTGCCAAACTTTCAAAAAACTAGAGTCTCCTGAAATCTCAACATATATTTTTTCATCCAATCTTCATGATACATTCAAGTAATGATCAGTACACCATTCCCACTTGGATGCCCAAGTTTTGTTCTTCTAGGTTGAAGCATTCGTTTGCAGGAACAGTTTGAATTTTTAGGTTTCACTCTGTTTTCTCCTATATTGACAGATGCAGTTAGAACTTTAAATCAAACACGGTTTGTGCTAGCTTCTTGAAACTTGACACAATAAAGTAGTACTACGTTCTATCTCTAAGGTTTGTTTCCTCTTGATGTAGCCTAATGCAGGGACTGGCGAATAACACTAATATTGAAAGGGTTTGCCAAACTTTCAAAAAACTAGAGTCTCCTGAAATCTCAACATATATTTTTTCATCCAATCTTCATGATACATTCAAGTAATGATCAGTACACCATTCCCACTTGGATGCCCAATTTTTATTCTTCTAGGTTGAAGCATTCGTTTGCAGGAACAGTTTGAAGTTTTAGGTTTCACTCTGTTTTCTCCTATATTGACAGATGCAGTTAGAACTTTAAATCAAACACGGTTTGTGCTAGCTACTTGAAACATGACACAATAAAGTAGTTCTACGTTCTATCCCTAAGGTTTGTTTCCTCTTGATGTAGCCTTAAGCAGAGACTGGCGAATAACACATTCAATGAAAGGCATTGTTAGGCTGCCAAAAAACTACAGTCTCCTGAAATCTCATCATATATTTTTTCTTCCGACCTTCATGATACTTTCAAGTAATGAGCAGTGCACCAATCAAACTTGGATGCCCAAGTTTCGTTCTCCTAGGTTGAAGCATTCGTTTGCAGGAACAGTTTGAATTTTTAGGTTTCACTCTGTTTTGTCCTATATTGACAGATGCAGTTCGAACTCTAAATCAAACACGGTTTGTGCTAGCTTCTTGAAACTTGACAAAATACTGTAGTTCTACGTTCTATCTCTAAGGTTTGTTTCCTCTTGATGTAGCCTAATGCAGGGACTGGCGAATAACACTTTTATTGAAATGGGTTGCCAAACTTACCAAAACTAGAGTCTTCTGAAAACTCAACATATATTTTTTTATCCAATCTTCATGATACTTTCGAGTAATGATCAGTACACCAATCCCACTTGGATGCTCAAGTTTCCTTCTCCTACGTTGAAGCATTCGTTTGCAGTAACAGTTTGAATTTTTAGGTTTCATTCTGCTTTCTCCTATATTGACAAATGTAGTTCAAACTCTAAATCATACACGGTTTGGGCTAGCTTCTTGAAACTTGACACAATAAAGTAGTTCTACATTCTATCCCTAAGGTTTGTTTCCTCTTGATGTAGCCTTCAGCACAGACTGGCGAATAACACTTTCAATGAAAGGCGTTGTTAGGCTGCCAAAAAACTAGAGTCTCCTGAAATCTCAACACATATTTTTTTCCGACCTTAATGATACTTTCAAGTAATGAGCAGTACACCAATCAAACTTGGATGCCCAAGTTTCGTTCTCCTAGGTTGATGCATTCGTTTGCAGGAACAGTTTGAATTTCTAGGTTTCACTCTGTTTTCTCCTATATTGACAGATGCAGCTAGAACTCTAAATCAAACACGGTTTGTGCTAGCTTCTTGAAACTTGACACAATAAAGTAGTACTACGTTCTATCTCTAAGGTTTGTTTCCTCTTGATGTAGCCTAATGCAGGGACTGGCGAATAAAACTAATATTGAAAGGGGTTGCCAAACTTTCAAAAAACTAGAGTCTCCTGAAATCTCAACATATATTTTTTCATCCAATCTTCATGATACATTCAAGTAATGATCAGTACACCATTCCCACTTGGATGCCCAAGTTTTGTTCTTCTAGGTTGAAGCATTCGTTTGCAGGAACAGTTTGAATTTTTAGGTTTCACTCTGTTTTCTCCTATATTGACAGATGCAGTTAGAACTTTAAATCAAACACGGTTTGTGCTAGCTACTTGAAACATGACACAATAAAGTAGTTCTACGTTCTATCCCTAAGGTTTGTTTCCTCTTGATGTAGCCTTAAGCAGAGACTGGCGAATAACACATTCAATGAAAGGCGTTGTTAGGCTGCCAAAAAACTACAGTCTCCTGAAATCTCATCATATATTTTTTCTGCTGACCTTCATGATACTTTCAAGTAATGAGCAGTGCACCAATCAAACTTGGATGCCCAAGTTTCGTTCTCCTAGGTTGAAGCATTCGTTTGCAGGAACAGTTTGAATTTTTAGGTTTCACTCTGTTTTGTCCTATATTGACAGATGCAGTTCGAACTCTAAATCAAACACGGTTTGTGCTAGCTTCTTGAAACTTGACAAAATACTGTAGTTCTACGTTCTATCTCTAAGGTTTGTTTCCTCTTGATGTAGCCTAATGCAGTTACTGGCGAATAACACTTTTATTGAAAGGGGTTGCCAAACTTCCAAAAACTAGAGTCTTCTGAATTCTCAACATATATTTTTGCATTAAATCTTCATGATACTTTCGAGTAATGATCAGTACACCAATCCCACTTGGATGCTCAAGTTTCATTCTCCTACGTTGAAGCATTCGTTTGCAGTAACAGTTTGAATTTTTAGGTTTCACTGTTTTCTTCTATATTGACAAATGTAGTTCAAACTCTAAATCATACACGGTTTGGGCTAGCTTCTTGAAACTTGACACAATAAAGTAGTTCTACATTCTATCCCTAAGGTTTGTTTCCTCTTGATGTAGCCTTCAGCACAGACTGGCGAATAACACTTTCAATGAAAGGCGTTGTTAGGCTGCCAAAAAACTAGAGTCTCCTGAAATCTCAACACATATTTTTTTCCGACCTTAATGATACTTTCAAGTAATGAGCAGTACACCAATCAAACTTGGATGCCCAAGTTTCGTTCTCCTAGGTTGATGCATTCGTTTGCAGTAACAGTTTGAATTTCTAGGTTTCACTCTGTTTTCTCCTATATTGACAGATGCAGCTAGAACTCTAAATCAAACACGGTTTGTGCTAGCTTCTTGAAACTTGACACAATAAAGTAGTTCTACGTTCTATCTCTAAGGTTTGTTTCCTCTTGATGTAGCCTAATGCAGGGACTGGCGAATAACACTTATATTGAAAGGGGTTGCCAAACTTTCAAAAAACTAGAGTCTCCTGAAATCTCAACATATATTTTTTCATCCAATCTTCATGATACATTCAAGTAATGATCAGTACACCATTCCCACTTGGATGCCCAAGTTTTGTTCTTCTAGGTTGAAGCATTCGTTTGCAGGAACAGTTTGAAGTTTTAGGTTTCACTCTGTTTTCTCCTATATTGACAGATGCAGTTAGAACTTTAAATCAAACACGGTTTGTGCTAGCTACATGAAACATGACACAATAAAGTAGATCTACGTTCTATCCCTAAGGTTTGTTTCCTCTTGATGTAGCCTTAAGCAGAGACTGGCGAATAACACATTCAATGAAAGGCGTTGTTAGGCTGAAAAAAAACTACAGTCTCCTGAAATCTCATCATATATTTTTTCTTCCGACCTTCATGATACTTTCAAGTAATGAGCAGTGCACCAATCAAACTTGGATGCCCAAGTTTCGTTCTCCTAGGTTGAAGCATTCGTTTGCAGGAACAGTTTGAATTTTTAGGTTTCACTCTGTTTTGTCCTATATTGACAGATGCAGTTCGAACTCTAAATCAAACACGGTTTGTGCTAGCTTCTTGAAACTTGACAAAATACTGTAGTTCTAAGTTCTATCTCTAAGGTTTGTTTCCTCTTGATGTAGCCTAATGCAGTTACTGGCGAATAACACTTTTATTGAAAGGGGTTGCCAAACTTCCCAAAACTAGAGTCTTCTGAAATCTCAACATATATTTTTTCATCCAATCTTCATGATACTTTCAAGTAATGATCAGTACACCAATCCCACTTGGATGCTCAAGTTTCATTCTCCTACGTTGAAGCATTCGTTTGCAGTAACAGTTTTAATTTTTAGGTTTCACTGTTTTCTTCTATATTGACAAATGTAGTTCAAACTCTAAATCATACACGGTTTGGGCTAGCTTCTTGAAACTTGACACAATAAAGTAGTTCTACATTCTATCCCTAAGGTTTGTTTCCTCTTGATGTAGCCTTCAGCACAGACTGGCGAATAACACTTTCAATGAAAGGCGTTGTTAGGCTGCCAAAAAATTAGAGTCTCCTGAAATCTCAACACATATTTTTTTCCGACCTTAATGATACTTTCAAGTAATGAGCAGTACACCAATCAAACTTGGATGCCCAAGTTTCGTTCTCCTAGGTTGATGCATTCGTTTGCAGTTACAGTTTGAATTTCTAGGTTTCACTCTGTTTTCTCAAATATTGACAGATGCAGCTAGAACTCTAAATCAAACACGGTTTGTGCTAGCTTCTTGAAACTTGACACAATAAAGTAGTTCTACATTCTATCTCTAAGGTTTGTTTCCTCTTGATGTAGCCTAATGCAGGGACTGGCGAATAACACTTATATTGAAAGGGGTTGCCAAACTTTCAAAAAACTAGAGTCTCCTGAAATCTCAACATATATTTTTTCATCCAATCTTCATGATACATTCAAGTAATGATCAGTACACCATTCCCAATTGGATGCCCAAGTTTCGTTCTCCTAGGTTGATGCATTCGTTTGCAGTAACAGTTTGAATTTCTAGGTTTCACTCTGTTTTCTCCTATATTGACAGATGCAGCTAGAACTCTAAATCAAACACGGATTGTGCTAGCTTCTTGAAACTTGACACAATAAAGTAGTTCTAAGTTCTATCTCTAAGGTTTGTTTCCTCTTGATGTAGCCTAATGCAGGGACTGGCGAATAACACTTATATTGAAAGGGGTTGCCAAACTTTCAAAAAACTAGAGTCTCCTGAAATCTCAACATATATTTTTTCATCCAATCTTTATGATACATTCAAGTAATGATCAGTACACCATTCCCACTTGGATGCCCAAGTTTTGTTCTTCTAGGTTGAAGCATTCATTTGCAGGAACAGTTTGAAGTTTTAGGTTTCACTCTGTTTTCTCCTATATTGACAGATTCAGTTAGAACTTTAAATCAAACACGGTTTGTGCTAGCTACTTGAAACATGACACAATAAAGTAGTTCTACGTTCTATCCCTAAGGTTTGTTTCCTCTTGATGTAGCCTTAAGCAGAGACTGGCGAATAACACATTCAATGAAAGGCGTTGTTAGGCTGCCAAAAAACTACAGTCTCCTGAAATCTCATCATATATTTTTTCTTCCCAACTTCATGATACTTTCAAGTAATGAGCAGTGCACCAATCAAACTTGGATGCCCAAGTTTCGTTCTCCTAGGTTGAAGCATTCGTTTGCAGGAACAGTTTGAATTTTTAGGTTTCACTCTGTTTTGTCCTATATTGACAGATGCAGTTCGAACTCTAAATCAAACACGGTTTGTGCTAGCTTCTTGAAACTTGACATAATACTGTAGTTCTACGTTCTATCTCTAAGGTTTGTTTCCTCTTGATGTAGCCTAATGCAGGGACTGGAGAATAACACTTTTATTGAAAGGGGTTGCCAAACTTCCCAAAACTAGAGTCTTCTGAATTCTCAACATATATTTTTGCATCCAATCTTCATGATACTTTCAAGTAATGAGCAGTGCACCAATCAAACTTGGATGCTCAAGTTTCCTTCTCCTACGTTGAAGCATTCGTTTGCAGTAACAGTTTGAATTTTTAGGTTTCATTCTGCTTTCTCCTATATTGACAAATGTAGTTCAAACTCTAAATCATACACAGTTTGGGCTAGCTTCTTGAAACTTGACACAATAAAGTAGTTCTACATTCTATCCCTAAGGTTTGTTTCCTCTTGATGTAGCCTTCAGCACAGACTGGCGAATAACACTTTCAATGAAAGGCGTTGTTAGGCTGCCAAAAAACTAGAGTCTCCTGAAATTTCAACACATATTTTTTTCCGACCTTAATGATACTTTCAAGTAATGAGCAGTACACCAATCAAACTTGGATGCCCAAGTTTCGTTCTCCTAGGTTGATGCATTCGTTTGCAGTAACAGTTTGAATTTCTAGGTTTCACTCTGTTTTCTCCTATATTGACAGATGCAGCTAGAACTCTAAATCAAACACGGTTTGTGCTAGCTTCTTGAAACTTGACACGATAAAGTAGTTCTACGTTCTATCTCTAAGGTTTGTTTCCTCTTGATGTAGCCTAATGCAGGGACTGGCGAATAACACTTATATTGAAAGGGGTTGCCAAACTTTCAAAAAACTAGAGTCTCCTGAAATCTCAACATATATTTTTTCATCCAATCTTCATGATACATTCAAGTAATGATCAGTACACCATTCCCACTTGGATGCCCAAGTTTTGTTCTTCTAGGTTGAAGCATTCGTTTGCAGGAACAGTTTGAATTTTTAGGTTTCACTCTGTTTTCTCCTATATTGACAGATGCAGTTAGAACTCTAAATCAAACACGGTTTGTGCTAGCTACTTGAAACATGACACAATAAAGTAGTTCTACGTTCTATCCCTAAGGTTTGTTTCCTCTTGATGTAGCCTTAAGCAGAGACTGGCGAATAACACATTCATAGAAAGGCGTTGTTAGGCTGCCAAAAAACTACAGTCTCCTGAAATCTCATCATATATTTTTTCTTCCGACCTTCATGATACTTTCAAGTAATGAGCAGTGCACCAATCAAACTTGGATGCCCAAGTTTCGTTCTCCTAGGTTGAAGCATTCGTTTGCAGGAACAGTTTGAATTTTTAGGTTTCACTCTGTTTTGTCCTATATTGACAGATGCAGTTCGAACTCTAAATCAAACACGGTTTGTGCTAGCTTCTTGAAACTTGACAAAATACTGTAGTTCTACGTTCTATCTCTAAGGTTTGTTTCCTCTTGATGTAGCCTAATGCAGGGACTGGCGAATAACACTTTTATTCAAATGGGTTGCCAAACTTACCAAAACTAGAGTCTTCTGAAAACTCAACATATATTTTTTTATCCAATCTTCATGATACTTTCGAGTAATGATCAGTACACCAATCCCACTTGGATGCTCAAGTTTCCTTCTCC
>NW_027516339.1:0-60995 GCF_048772815.1 Callospermophilus lateralis
TGGCTGCCCAAATTTTACTCTTCTAGGTTGAAGCTTTCGTTTCCAGTGACTGTTTGAATTTTTAGGTTTCACTCTGTTTTCTGCTATATAGATAGATGTGTTTGAAACTCTAAATCAAACACGGTTTGTGCTAGCTCCTTGAAAATTGACCAAATGAAGTAGTTCTAAGTTCTATCTCTATGGTTTGTTTCCTCTTGAAGTACCCCATGCAGAGACTGGCGAAAAACACTTCCGTTTGAAAGGGGTTGCCAAGCTTCCAAAAAACTACTAGTTTGCTGAAATGTCAGCAAATATTTTTTCACCAAATCTTGATGATACTTGGTGGTAATGGTCAGTTCACTAATCCCACTTGGCTGCCCAAATTTTATTCTTCTAGGTTGAAGCTTTCATTTCCAGTAACAGTTTGAATTTTTAGGTTTCACTCTGTTTTCTCCTACATAGATAGCTGTGTTTGGAATTCTAAATCAAACACGGTTTGTGCTAGCTCCTTGAAACTTGACCAAATGAAGTAGTTCTGAGTTCTATCTCTATGGTTTGTTTCCTCTTGAAGTACCCCATGCAGAGACTGGCGAAAAACACTTTCGTTTGAAAGGGGTTGCCAAGCTTCCAAAAAACTACTAGTTTGCTGAAATCTCAGCAAACATTTTTTCACCAAATCTTGATGATACTTGGTGGTAATGATGAGTTCACTAAGCCCACATGGCTGCCCAATTTTCACTCTTCTAGGTTCAAGCGTTCGTTTCCAATAACACTTTGAATTTTTAGGTTTCACTCTGTTTTCTGCTTTATAGATAGATGTGTTTGAAACTCTAAATCAAACACGGTTTGTGCTAGCTCCTTGAAACTTGACCAAATGAAGTAGTTCTAAGTACTATCTGTATGGTTTGTTTCCTCTTGTAGTACCCCATGCAGAGACTGGCGAAAAATACTTTCGTTTGAAAGGGTTTGCCAAGCTTCCAAAAAACTACTAGTTTGCTGAAATCTCAGGAAACATTTTTTCACCAAAACTTGATGATACTTGGTGGTAATGGTCAGTTCACTAAGCCCACTTGGCAGCCCAATTTTGACTCTTCTAGGTTGAAGCTTTCGTTTCCAGTAACAGTTTGAATTTTTAGGTTTCACTCTGTTTTCTCCTACATAGATAGCTGTGTTTGGAATTCTAAATCAAACACGGTTTGTGCTAGCTCCTTGAAACTTGACAAAATGAAGTAGTTGTTAGTTCTATCTCTATGGTTTTTTTCCTCTTGAGGTACCCCATGCAGAGACTGGCGAAAAACACTTTCGTTTGAAAGGGGTTGCAAAGCTTCCAAAAAACTACTAGTTTGCTGAAATTTCAGCAAACATTTTTTCACCAAATCTTGATGATACTTGGTGGTAATGATCACTTCACTAATCCCACTTGGCTGCCCAAATTTTATTCTTATAGGTTGAAGCTTTTGTTTCCAGTGACTGTTTGAATTTTTAGGTTTCACTCTGTTTTCTCCTACATAGATAGCTGTGTTTGGAATTCTAAATCAAACACGGTTTGTGCTAGCTCCTTGAAACTTGGCCAAATGAAGTAGTTCTAAGTTCTATCTCTATGGTTTGTTTCCTCTTGAAGTACCCCATGTAGAGACTGGCGAAAAACACTTTCGTTTGAAAGGGGTTGCCAAGCTTCCAAAAAACTACTAGTTTGCTGAAATCTCAGGAAACATTTTTTCACCAAAACTTGATGATACTTGGTGGTAATGATCAGTTCACTAAGCCCACTTGGCAGCCCAATTTTTACTCTTCTAGGTTCAAGCGTTCGTTTCCAGTAACACTTTGAAATTTTAGGTTTCACTCTGTTTTCTGCTATATAGATAGATGTCTTTGAAACTCTAAATCAAACACGGTTTGTGCTAGCTCCTTGAAACTTGACAAAATGAAGTAGTTGTTAGTTCTATCTCTATGGTTTTTTTCCTCTTGAGGTACCCCATGCAGAGACTGGTGAAAAACACTTTCTTTTGAAAGGGGTTGCCAAGCTTCCAAAAAACTACTAGTTTGCTGAAATCTCAGCAAACATTTTTTCACCAAATCTTGATGATACTTGGTGGTAATGATCACTTCACTAATCCCACTTGGCTGCCCAAATTTTATTCTTCTAGGTTGAAGCTTTTGTTTCCAGTGACTGTTTGAATTTTTAGGTTTCACTCTGTTTTCTCCTACATAGATAGCTGTGTTTGGAATTCTAAATCAAACACGGTTTGTGCTAGCTCCTTGAAACTTGGCCAAATGAAGTAGTTCTAAGTTCTATCTCTATGGTTTGTTTCCTCTTGAAGTACCCCATGTAGAGACTGTCGAAAAACACTTTCGTTTGAAAGGGGTTGCCAACCTTCCAAAAAACTACTAGTTTGCTGAAATCTCAGCAAACATTTTTTCACCAAATCTTGATGATACTTGGTGGTAATGATCAGTTCACTAATCCCACTTGGCTGCCCAACTTTCACTCTTCTAGGTTCAAGCGTTCGTTTCCAGTAACAGTTTGAATTTTTAGGTTTCACTCTGTTTTCTGCTATATAGATAGATGTGTTTGAAACTCTAAATCAAACACGGTTTGTGCTAGCTCCGTGAAACTTGACAAAATGAAGTAGTTCTAAGTTCTATCTCTATGGTTTGTTTCCTCTTGAAGTACCCCATGCAGAGACTGGCGAAAAACACTTTCGTTTGAAAGGGGTTGCCAAGCTTCCAAAAAACTACTAGTTTGCTGAAATCTCAGCAAACATTTTTTCACCAAATCTTGATGATACTTGGTGGTAATTATCAGTTGTCTAATCCCACTTGACTGCCCAACTTTCACTCTTCTAGGTTCAAGCGTTCGTTTCCAGTAACAGTTTGAATTTTTAGGTTTCACTCTGTTTTCTGTTATATAGATAGATGTGTTTGAAACTCTAAATCAAACACGGTTTGTGCTAGCTCCGTGAAACTTGACAAAATGAAGTAGTTCTAAGTTCTATCTCTATGGTTTGTTTCCTCTTGAAGTACCCCATGCAGAGACTGGCGAAGAACACTTTCGTTTGAAAGGGGTTGCCAAGCTTCCAAAAAACTACTAGTTTGCTGAAATCTCAGCAAACATTTTTTCACCAAATCTTGATGATACTTGGTGGTAATTATCAGTTCTCTAATCCCACTTGGCTGCCCAACATTCACTCTTCTAGGTTCAAGCGTTCGTTTCCAGTAACAGTTTGATTTTTTGGTTTCACTCTGTTTTCTGTTATATAGATAGATGTGTTTGAAACTCTAAATCAAACACGGTTTGTGCTAGCTCCGTGAAACTTGACAAAATGAAGTAGTTCTAAGTTCTATCTCTATGGTTTGTTTCCTCTTGAAGTACCCCATGCAGAGACTGGCGAAAAACACTTTCGTTAGAAAGGGGTTGCCAAGCTTCCAAAAAACTACTAGTTTGCTGAAATCTCAGCAAACATTTTTTCACCAAATCTTGATGATACTTGGTGGTAATGATCACTTCACTAATCCCACTTGGCTGCCAAATTTTATTCTTCTAGGTTGAAGCTTTCGTTTCCAGTGACTGTTTGAATTTTTAGGTTTCACTCTGTTTTCTCCTACATAGATAGCTGTGTTTGGACTTCTAAATCAAACACGGTTTGTGCTAGCTCCTTGAAACTTGGCCAAATGAAGTAGTTCTAAGTTCTATCTCTATGGTTTGTTTCCTCTTGAAGTACCCCATGTAGAGACTGGCGAAAAACACTTTCGTTTGAAAGGGGTTGCCAAGCTTCCAAAAAACTACTAGTTTGCTGAAATCTCAGCAAATATTTTTTCACCAAATCTTGATGATACTTGGTGGTAATAATCAGTTCACTAATCCCACTTGGCTGCCCAACTTTCACTCTTCTAGGTTCAAGCGTTCGTTTCCAGTAACACTTTGAATTTTTAGGTTTCACTCTGTTTTCTGCTATATAGATAGATGTGTTTGAAACTCTAAATCAAACACGGTTTGTGCTAGCTCCTTGAAACTTGACCAAATGAAGTAGTTCTAAGTTCTATCTCTATGGTTTGTTTCCTCTTGAAGTACCCCATGCAGAGACTGGCGAAAAACACTTTCGTTTGAAAGGGGTTGCCAAGCTTCCAAAAAACTACTAGTTTGCTGAAATCTCAGCAAACATTTTTTCACCAAAACTTGATGATACTTGGTGGTAATGATCAGTTCAGTAAGCCCACTTGGCTGCCCAATTTTTACTCTTCTAGGTTCAAGCGTTCGTTTCCAGTAACACGTTGAAATTTTAGGTTTCACTCTGTTTTCTGCTATATAGATAGATGTCTTTGAAACTCTAAATCAAACACGGTTTGTGCTAGCTCCTTGAAACTTTACAAAATGAAGTAGTTGTAAGTTCTGTCTCTATGGTTTGTTTCCTCTTGAAGTACCCCATGCAGAGACTGGAGAAAAACACTTTCGTTTTAAATGGGTTGCCAAGCTTCCAAAAAACTACTATTTGCTGAAATCTCAGAAAACATTTTTTCACCAAATCTTGATGATAGTTGGTGGTAATGATCAGTTCACAAATCCCACTTGGCTGCCCAATTTTTATTCTTCTAGGTTGAAGCATTCGTTTCCAGTAACAGTTTGAATTTTTAGGTTTCACTCTGTTTTCCCCTACATAGATAGCTGTGTTTGGAATTCTAAATCAAACACGGTTTGTGCTAGCTCCTTGAAACTTGACCAAATGAAGTAGTTCTAAGTTCTATCTCTATGGTTTGTTTCCTCTTGAAGTACCCTATGCTAGAGACTGGCGAAAAACACTTTCGTTTGAAAGGGGTTGCCAAGCTTCCAAAAAACTACTAGTTTGCTGAAATCTCAGCAAACATTTTTTCACCAAATCTTGATGATACTTGGTGGTAATGATCAGTTCACTAAGCCCACTTGGCTGACCAATTTTCACTCTTCTAGGTTCAAGCGTTCGTTTCCAGTAACACTTTGAATTTTTAGGTTTCACTCTGTTTTCTGCTATATAGATAGATGTTTTTGAAACTCTAAATCAAACACGGTTTGTGCTAGCTCCTTGAAACTTGAGCAAATGAAGTAGTTCTAAGTTCTATCTCTATGGATTGTTTCCTCTTGAAGTACCCCATGCAGAGACTGGCGAAAAACACTTTCGTTTTAAAGGGGTTGCCAAGCTTCCAAAAAACTACTAGTTTGCTGAAATCTCAGCAAACATTTTTTCACCAAAACTTGATGATACTTGGTGGTAATGATGAGTTCACTAAGCCCACTTGGCTGCCCAATTTTCACTCTTCTAGGTTCAAGCGTTCGTTTCCAGTAACACTTTGAATATTTAGGTTTCACTCTCTTTTCTGCTTTATAGATAGATGTGTTTGAAACTCTAAATCAAACACGGTTTGTGCTAGCTCCTTGAAACTTGACCAAATGAAGTAGTTCTAAGTTCTATCTCTATGGATTGTTTCCTCTTGAAGTACCCCATGCAGAGACTGGAGAAAAACACTTTCGTTTTAAATGGGTTGCCAAGCTTCCAAAAAACTACTAGTTTGCTGTAATCTCGGCAAACATTTTTTCACCAAAACTTGATGATACTTGGTGGTAATGATCAGTTCACTAAGCCCACTTGGCAGCCCAATTTTTACTCTTCTAGGTTAAAGCGTTCGTTTCCAGTAACACTTTGAAATTTTAGGTTTCACTCTGTTTTCTGCTATAGAGATAGATGTCTTTGAAACTCTAAATCAAACACGGTTTGTGCTAGCTCCTTGAAACTTGACAAAATGAAGTAGTTGTTAGTTCTATCTCTATGGGTTTTTTCCTCTTGAGGTACCCCATGCAGAGACTGGCGAAAAACACTTTCGTTTGAAAGGGGTTGCCAAGCTTCCAAAAAACTACTAGTTTGCTGAAATCTCAGCAAACATTTTTTCACCAAAATTGAAGATACTTGGTGGTAATGATCACTTCACTAATCCCACTTGGCTGCCCAAATTTTATTCTTCTAGGTTGAAGCTTTCGTTTCCAGTGACTTTTTGAATTTTTAGGTTTCACTCTGTTTTCTCCTACATAGATAGCTGTGTTTGGAATTCTAAATCAAACACGGTTTGTGCTAGCTCCTTGAAACTTGACCAAATGAAGTAGTTCTAAGTTCTATCTCTATGGTTTGTTTCCTCTTGTAGTACCCCATGTAGAGACTGGCGAAAAACACTTTCGTTTGAAAGGGGTTGCCAAGCTTCCAAAAAACTACTAGTTTGCTGAAATCTCAGCAAACATTTTTTCACCAAATCTTGATGATACTTGGTGGTAATGATCAGTTCACTAATCCCACTTGGCTGCCCAACTTTCACCCTTCTAGGTTCAAGCGTTCGTTTCCAGTAACAGTTTGAATTTTTAGGTTTCACTCTGTTTTCTGCTATATAGATAGATGTGTTTGAAACTCTATATCAAACACGGTTTGTGCTAGCTCCGTGAAACTTGACAAAATGAAGTAGTTCTAAGTTCTATCTCTATGGTTTGTTTCCTCTTGAAGTACCCCATGCAGAGACTGGCGAAGAACACTTTCGTTTGAAAGGGGTTGCCAAGCTTCCAAAGAACTACTCGTTTTCTGAAATCTCAGCAAACATTTTTTCACCAAATCTTGATGATACTTGGTGGTAATGATCAGTTCACTAAGCCCACTTGGCTGCCCAAATTTTATTCTTCTAGGTTGAAGCTTTCGTTTCCAGTAACAGTTTGAATTTTTAGGTTTCACTCTGTTTTCTCCTACATAGATAGCTGTGTTTGGAATTCTAAATCAAACACGGTTTGTGCTAGCTCCTTGAAACTTGACCAAATGAAGTAGTTCTGAATTCTATCTCTATGGTTTGTTTCCTCTTGAAGTAACCCATGCAGAGACTGGCGAAAAACACTTTCGTTTGAAAGGGGTTGCCAAGCTTCCAAAAAACTACTAGTTTGCTGAAATCTCAGCAAACATTTTTTCACCAAATCTTGATGATACTTGGTGGTAATGATCAGTTCACTAATCCCACTTGGCTGCCCAACTTTCACTCTTCTAGGTTCAAGCGTTCGTTTCCATTAACAGTTTGATTTTTTGGTTTCACTCTGTTTTCTGCTATATAGATAGATGTGTTTGAAACTCTAAATCAAACACGGTTTGTGCTAGCTCCGTGAAACTAGACAAAATGAAGTAGTTCTAAGTTCTATCTCTATGGTTTGTTTCCTCTTGAAGTACCCCATGCAGAGACTGGCGAAGAACACTTTCGTTTGAAAGGGGTTGCCAAGCTTCCAAAAAACTAATAGTTTGCTGAAATCTCAGCAAACATTTTTTCATCAAAACTTGATGATACATGGTGGTAATGATCAGTTCACTAAGCCCACTTGGCTGCCCAATTTTCACTCTTCTAGGTTCAAGCGTTCGTTTCCAGTAACACTTTGAATTGTTAGGTTTCACTCTGTTTTCTGCTATATAGATAGATGTGTTTGAAACTCTAAATCAAACACGGTTTGTGCTAGCTCCTTGAAACTTGACAAAATGAAGTAGTTCTAAGTTCTATCTCTATGGTTTGTTTCCTCTTGAAGTACCCCATGCAGAGACTGGCGAAAAACACTTTCGTTTGAAAAGGGTTGCCAAGCTTCCAAAAAACTACTAGTTTGCTGAAATCTCAGCAAACATTTTTTCACCAAATCTTGATGATACTTGGTGGTAATGATCAGTTCACTAATCCCACTTGGCTGCCCAACTTTCACTCTTCTAGGTTCAAGCGTTCGTTTCCAGTAACAGTTTGATTTTTTGGTTTCACTCTGTTTTCTGTTATATAGATAGATGTGTTTGAAACTCTAAATCAAACACGGTTTGTGCTAGCTCCGTGAAACTTGACAAAATGAAGTAGTTCTAAGTTCTATCTCTATGGTTTGTTTCCTCTTGAAGTACCCCATGCAGAGACTGGCGAAAAACACTTTCGTTTTAAAGGGGTTGCGAAGCTTCCAAAAAACTACTAGTTTGCTGAAATCTCAGCAAACATTTTTTCACCAAAACTTGATGATACTTGGTGGTAATGATCAGTTCACTAAGCCCACTTGGCAGCCCATTTTTTTCTCTTCTAGGTTCAAGCGTTCGTTTCCAGTAACACTTTGAAATTTTAGGTTTCACTCTGTTTTCTGCTATATAGATAGATGTCTTTGAAACTCTAAATCAAACACGGTTTGTGCTAGCTCCTTGAAACTTGACAAAATGAAGTAGTTGTTAGTTCTATCTCTATGGTTTTTTTCCTCTTGAGGTACCCCATGCAGAGACTGGCGAAAAACACTTTCGTTTGAAAGGGGTTGCCACGCTTCCAAAAAACTACAAGTTTGCTGAAATCTCAGCAAACATTTTTTCACCAAATCTTGATGATACTTGGTGGTAATGATCACTTCACTAATCCCACTTGGCTGCCCAAATTTTATTCTTCTAGGTTGAAGCTTTCGTTTCCAGTGACTGTTTGAATTTTTAGGTTTCACTCTGTTTTCTCCTACATAGATAGCTGTGTTTGGAATTCTAAATCAAACACGGTTTGTGCTAGCTCCTTGAAACTTGACCAAATGAAGTAGTTCTAAGTTCTATCTCTATGGTTTGTTTCCTCTTGAAGTACCCCATATAGAGACTGGCGAAAAACACTTTCGTTTGAAAGGGGTTGCCAAGCTTCCAAAATACTACTAGTTTGCTGAAATCTCAGGAAACATTTTTTCACCAAATCTTGATGATACTTGGTGGTAATGATCAGTTCACTAATCCCACTTGGCTGCCCAACTTTCACTCTTCTAGGTTCAAGCGTTCGTTTCCAGTAACAGTTTGAATTTTTAGGTTTCACTCTGTTTTCTGCTATATAGATAGATGTGTTTGAAACTCTAAATCAAACACGGTTTGTGCTAGCTCCGTGAAACTTGACCAAATGAAGTAGTTCTAAGTTCTCTCTCTATGGTTTGTTTTCTCTTGAAGTACCCCATGCAGAGACTGGCGAAGAACACTTTCTTTGAAAGGGGTTGCCAAGCTTCCAAAAAACTACTCGTTTGCTGAAATCTCAGCAAACATTTTTTCACCAAATCATGATGATACTTGGTGGTAATGATCAGTTCACTAAGCCCACTTGGCTGCCCTATTTTTACTTTTCTAGGTTCAAGAGTTCGTTTCCAGTAACACTTTGAAATTTTAGGTTTCACTCTGTTTTCTGCTATATAGATAGATGTGCTTGAAACTCTGAATCAAACACGGTTTGTGCTAGCTCCGTGAAACTTGACAAAATGAAGTAGTTCTAAGTTCTATCTCTATGGTTTGTTTCCTCTTGAAGTACCCCATGAAGAGACTGGCGAAAAACACTTTCGTTTGAAAAGGGTTGCCAAGCTTCCAAAAAACTACTAGTTTGCTGAAATCTCAGCAAACATTTTTTCACCAAATCTTGATGATACTTGGTGGTAATGATCAGTTCACTAATCCCACTTGGCTGCCCAAATTTTATTCTTCTAGGTTGAAGCTTTCGTTTCCAGTAGCTGTTTGAATTTTTAGGTTTCACTCTGTTTTCTCCTACATAGATAGCTGTGTTTGGAATTCTAAATCAAACACGGTTTGTGCTAGCTCCTTGAAACTTGACCAAATGAAGTAGTTCTAAGTTCTATCTCTATGGTTTGTTTCCTCTTGAAGTACCCCATGCAGAGACTGGCGAAAAACACTTTCGTTCTAAAGGGGTTGCCAAGCTTCCAAAAAACTACTAGTTTGCTGAAATCTCAGCAAACATTTTTTCACCAAAACTTGATGATACTTGGTGGTAATGATCAGTTCACTAAGCCCACTTGGCAGCCCAATTTTTACTCTTCTAGGTTCAAGCGTTCGTTTCCAGTAACACTTTGAAATTTTAGGTTTCACTCTGTTTTCTGATATATAGATAGATGTCTTTGAAACTCTAAATCAAACACGGTTTGTGCTAGCTCCTTGAAACTTGACAAAATGAAGTAGTTGTTAGTTCTATCTCTATGGTTTTTTTCCTCTTGAGGTACCCCATGCAGAGACTGGCGAAAAACACTTTCGTTTGAAAGGGGTTGCCAAGCTTCCAAAAAACTACTAGTTTGCTGAAATCTCAGCAAACATTTTTTCACCAAATCTTGATGATACTTGGTGGTAATGATCAGTTCACTAAGCCCACTTGGCTGCCCAATTTTCACTCTTCTAGGTTCAAGCGTTCGTTTCCAGTAACACTTTGAATTGTTAGGTTTCACTCTATTTTCTGCTATATAGATAGATGTGTTTGAAACTCTAAATCAAACACGGTTTGTGCTAGCTCCTTGAAACTTGACAAAATGAAGTAGTTCTAAGTTCTATCTCTATGGTTTGTTTCCTCTTGAAGTACCCCATGCAGAGACTGGCGAAAAACACTTTCGTTTGAAAGGGGTTGCCAAGCTTCCAAAAAACTACTAGTTTGCTGAAATATCAGCAAACATTTTTTCACCAAATCTTGATGATACTTAGTGGTAATGATCAGTTCACTAATCCCACTTGGCTGCCCAATTTTTATTCTTCTAGGTTGAAGCTTTCGTTTCCAGTGACTGTTTGAATTTTTAGGTTTCACTCTGTTTTCTGCTATATAGACAGATGTGTTTGAAACTCTAAATCAAACACGGTTTGTGCTAGCTCCGTGAAACTTGACAAAATGAAGTAGTTCTAAGTTCTATCTCTATGGTTTGTTTCCTCTTGAAGTACCCCATGCAGAGACTTCGAAGAACACTTTCGTTTGAAAGGGGTTGCCAAGCTTCCAAAAAACTACTAGTTTGCTGAAATCTCAGCAAACATTTTTTCACCAAAACTTGATGATACTTGGTGGTAATGATCAGTTCACTAAGCCCACTTGGCTGCCCAATTTTTACTCTTCTAGGTTCAAGCGTTCGTTTCCAGTAACACTTTGAAATTTTAGGTTTCACTCTGTTTTCTGCTATATAGATAGATGTCTTTGAAACTCTAAATCAAACACGGTTTGTGCTAGCTCCTTGAAACTTGACAAAATGAAGTAGTTGTAAGTTCTATCTCTATGGTTTGTTTCCTCTTGAAGTACCCCATGCAGAGACTGGCGAAAAACACTTTCGATTGAAAGGGGTTGCCAAGCTTCCAAAAAACTACTAGTTTGCTGAAATCTCAGCAAACATTTTTTCACCAAATCTTGATGATACTTGGTGGTAATGATCAGTTCACTAATCCCACTTGGCTGCCCAATTTTTATTCTTCTAGGTTGAAGCATTCGTTTCCAGTAACAGTTTGAGATTTTAGGTTTCACTCTGTTTTCTCCTACATAGATAGCTGTGTTTGGAATTCTAAATCAAACACGGTTTGTGCTAGCTCCTTGAAACTTGACCAAATGAAGTAGTTCTAAGTTCTATCTCTATGGTTTGTTTCCTCTTGAAGTACCCCATGCAGAGACTGGCGAAAAACACTTTATTTGAAAGGGGTTGCCAAGCTTCCAAAAAACTACTCGTTTGCTGAAATCTCAGCAAACATTTTTTCACCAAATCTTGATGATACTTGGTGGTAATGATCAGTTCACTAAGCCCACTTGGCTGCCCAATTTTCACTCTTCTAGGTTCAAGCGTTCGTTTCCAGTAACACTTTGAATTTTTAGGTTTCACTCTGTTTTCTGCTATATAGATAGATGTGTTTGAAACTCTAAATCAAACACGGTTTGTGCTAGCTCCTTGAAACTTGAGCAAATGAAGTAGTTCTAAGTTCTATCTCTATGGATTGTTTCCTCTTGAAATACCCCATGTAGAGACTGGCGAAAACCACTTTCGTTTGAAAGGGGTGGCCAAGCTTCCAAAAAACTACTAGTTTGCTGAAATCTCAGCAAACATTTTTTCACCAAATCTTGATGATACTTGGTGGTAATGATCAGTTCACTAATCCCACTTGGCTGCCCAACTTTCACTCTTCTAGGTTCAAGCGTTCGTTTCCAGTAACAGTTTGAATTTTTAGGTTTCACTCTGTTTTCTGCTATATAGACAGATGTGTTTGAAACTCTAAATCAAACACGGTTTGTGCTAGCTCTGTGAAACTTGACAAAATGAAGTAGTTCTAAGTTCTATCTCTATGGTTTGTTTCCTCTTGAAGTACCCCATGCAGAGACTGGCGAAGAACACTTTCGTTTGAAAGGGGTTGCCAAGCTTCCAAAAAACTACTCGTTTGCTGAAATCTCAGCAAACCTTTTTTCACCAAATCTTGATGATACTTGGTGGTAATGATCAGTTCACTAAGCCCACTTGGCTGACCAATTTTCACTCTTCTAGGTTCAAGCGTTCGTTTCCAGTAACACTTTGAATTGTTAGGTTTCACTCTGTTTTCTGCTATATAGATAGATGTGTTTGAAACTCTAAATCAAACACGGTTTGTGCTAGCTCCTTGAAACTTGACAAAATGAAGTAGTTGTAAGTTCTATCTCTATGGTTTGTTTCCTCTTGAAGTACCCCATGCAGAGACTGGCGAAAAACACTTTCGTTTGAAAGGGGTTGCCAAGGTTCCAAAAAACTACTAGTTTCCTGAAATCTCAGCAAACATTTTTTCACCAAAACTTGATGATACTTGGTGGTAATGATCAGTTCACTAAGCCCACTTGGCTGCCCAATTTTTACTCTTCTAGGTTCAAGAGTTCGTTACCAGTAACACTTTGAAATTTTAGGTTTCACTCTGTTTTCTGCTATATAGATAGATGTGCTTGAAACTCTGAATCAAACACGGTTTGTGCTAGCTCCGTGAAACTTGACAAAATGAAGTAGTTCTAAGTTCTATCTCTATGGTTTGTTTCCTCTTGAAGTACCCCATGAAGAGACTGGCGAAAAACACTTTCGTTTGAAAGGGGTTGCCAAGCTTCCAAAAAACTACTAGTTTGCTGAAATCTCAGCAAACATTTTTTCACCAAATCTTGATGATACTTGGTGGTAATGATCAGTTCACTAATCCCACTTGGCTGCCCAAATTTTATTCTTCTAGGTTGAAGCTTTCGTTTTCAGTAACTGTTTGAATTTTTAGGTTTCACTCTGTTTTCTCCTACATAGATAGCTGTGTTTGGAATTCTAAATCAAACACGGTTTGTGCTAGCTCCTTGAAACTTGACCAAATGAAGTAGTTCTAAGTTCTATCTCTATGGTTTGTTTCCTCTTGAAGTACCCCATGCAGAGACTGGCGAAAAACACTTTCGTTTTAAAGGGGTTGCCAAGCTTCCAAAAAACTACTAGTTTGCTGAAATCTCAGCAAACCTTTTTTCACCAAATCTTGATGATACTTGGTGGTAATGATCAGTTCACTAAGCCCACTTGGCAGCCCAATTTTCACTCTTCTAGGTTCAAGCGTTCGTTTCCAGTAACACTTTGAATTGTTAGGTTTCACTCTGTTTTCTGCTATATAGATAGATGTGTTTGAAACTCTAAATCAAACACGGTTTGTGCTAGCTCCTTGAAACTTGAGCAAATGAAGTAGTTCTAAGTTCTATCTCTATGGATTGATTCCTCTTGAAGTACCCCATGTAGAGACTGGCGAAAACCACTTTCGTTTGAAAGGGGTTGCCAAGCTTCCAAAAAACTACTAGTTTGCTGAAATCTCAGCAAATATTTTTTCACCAAATCTTGATGATACTTGGTGGTAATGATCAGTTCACTAATCCCACTTGGCTGCCCAACTTTCACTCTTCTAGGTTCAAGCGTTCGTTTCCAGTAACAGTTTGAATTTTTAGGTTTCACTCTGTTTTCTGCTATATAGACAGATGTGTTTGAAACTCTAAATCAAACACGGTTTGTGCTAGCTCCGTGAAACTTGACAAAATGAAGTAGTTCTAAGTTCTATTTCTATGGTTTGTTTCCTCTTGAAGTACCCCATGCAGAGACTGGCGAAAAACACTTTCGTTTGAAAGGGGTTGCCAAGCTTCCAAAAAACTACTAGTTTGCTGAAATCTCAGCAAACATTTTTTCACCAAATCTTGATGATACTTGGTGGTAATGATCAGTTCACTAATCCCACTTGGCTGCCCAATTTTTATTCTTCTAGGTTGAAGCATTCGTTTCCAGTAACAGTTTGAATTTTTAGGTTTCACTCTGTTTTCTCCTACATAGATAGCTGTGTTTGGAATTCTAAATCAAACACGGTTTGTGCTAGCTCCTTGAAACTTGACCAAATGAAGTAGTTCTAAGTTCTATCTCTATGGTTTGTTTCCTCTTGAAGTACCCCATGCAGAGACTGGCGAAAAACACTTTATTTGAAAGGGGTTGCCAAGCTTCCATAAAACTACTCGTTTGCTGAAATCTCAGCAAACATTTTTTCACCAAATCTTGATGATACTTGGTGGTAATGATCAGTTCACTAAGCCCACTTGGCTGCCCAATTTTCACTCTTCTAGGTTCAAGCGTTCGTTTCCAGTAACACTTTGAATTTTTAGGTTTCACTCTGTTTTCTGCTATATAGATAGATGTGTTTGAAACTCTAAATCAAACACGGTTTGTGCTAGCTCCTTGAAACTTGAGCAAATGAAGTAGTTCTAAGTTCTATCTCTATGGATTGATTCCTCTTGAAGTACCCCATGTAGAGACTGGCGAAAACCACTTTCGTTTGAAAGGGGTTGCCAAGCTTCCAAAAAACTACTAGTTTGCTGAAATCTCAGCAAACATTTTTTCACCAAATCTTGATGATACTTGGTGGTAATGATCAGTTCACTAAGCCCACTTGGCTGCCCAACTTTCCCTCTTCTAGGTTCAAGCGTTCGTTTCCAGTAACAGTTTGAATTTTTAGGTTTCACTCTGTTTTCTGCTATATAGACAGATGTGTTTGAAACTCTAAATCAAACACGGTTTGTGCTAGCTCCGTGAAACTTGACAAAATGAAGTAGTTCTAAGTTCTATCTCTATGGTTTGTTTCCTCTTGAAGTACCCCATGCAGAGACTGGCGAAGAACACTTTCGTTTGAAAGGGGTTGCCAAGCTTCCAAAAAACTACTCGTTTGCTGAAATCTCAGCAAACATTTTTTCACCAAATCTTGATGATACTTGGTGGTAATGATCAGTTCACTAAGCCCACTTGGCTGCCCTATTTTCACTCTTCTAGGTTCAAGCGTTCGTTTCCAGTAACACTTTGAATTTTTAGGTTTCACTCTGTTTTCTGCTATATAGATAGATGTGTTTGAAACTCTAAATCAAACACGGTTTGTGCTAGCTCCTTGAAACTTGACAAAATGAAGTAGTTCTAAGTTCTATCTCTATGGTTTGTTTCCTCTTGAAGTACCCCATGCAGAGACTGGCTAAAAACACTTTCGTTTGAAAGGGGTTGCCAAGGTTCCAAAAAACTACTAGTTTCCTGAAATCTCAGCAAACATTTTTTCACCAAAACTTGATGATACTTGGTGGTAATGATCAGTTCACTAAGCCCACTTGGCTGCCCAATTTTTACTCTTCTAGGTTCAAGAGTTCGTTTCCAGTAACACTTTGAAATTTTAGGTTTCACTCTGTTTTCTGCTATATAGATAGATGTGCTTGAAACTCTGAATCAAACACGGTTTGTGCTAGCTCCGTGAAACTTGAGAAAATGAAGTAGTTCTAAGTTCTATCTCTATGGTTTGTTTCCTCTTGAAGTACCCCATGAAGAGACTGGCGAAAAACACTTTCGTTTGAAAGGGGTTGCCAAGCTTCCAAAAAACTACTAGTTTGCTGAAATCTCAGCAAACATTTTTTCACCAAATCTTGATGATACTTGGTGGTAATGATCAGTTCACTAATCCCACTTGGCTGCCCAAATTTTATTCTTCTAGGTTGAAGCTTTCGTTTTCAGTAACTGTTTGAATTTTTAGGTTTCACTCTGTTTTCTCCTACATAGATAGCTGTGTTTGGAATTCTAAATCAAACACGGTTTGTGCTAGCTCCTTGAAACTTGACCAAATGAAGTAGTTCTAAGTTCTATCTCTATGGTTTGTTTCCTCTTGAAGTACCCCATGCAGAGACTGGCGAAAAACACTTTCGTTTGAAAGGGGTTGCCAAGCTTCCAAAAAACTACTAGTTTGCTGAAATCTCAGCAAATATTTTTTCACCAAATCTTGATGATACTTGGTGGTAATGATCAGTTCACTAATCCCACTTGGCTGCCCAACTTTCACTCTTCTAGGTTCAAGCGTTCGTTTCCAGTAACAGTTTGAATTTTTAGGTTTCACTCTGTTTTCTGCTATACAGATAGATGTGCTTGAAACTCTGAATCAAACACGGTTTGTGCTAGCTCCGTGAAACTTGACAAAATGAAGTAGTTCTAAGTTCTATCTCTATGGTTTATTTCCTCTTGAAGTACCCCATGAAGAGACTGGCGAAAAACACTTTCGTTTGAAAGGGGTTGCCAAGCTTCCAAAAAACTACTAGTTTGCTGAAATCTCAGCAAACATTTTTTCACCAAATCTTGATGATACTTGGTGGTAATGATCAGTTCACTAATCCCACTTGGCTGCCCAACTTTCACTCTTTTAGGTTCAAGCGTTCGTTTCCAGTAACAGTTTGAATTTTTAGGTTTCACTCTGTTTTCTGCTATATAGATAGATGTGTTTGAAACTCTAAATCAAACACGGTTTGTGCTAGCTCCGTGAAACTTGACAAAATGAAGTAGTTCTAAGTTCTATCTCTATGGTTTGTTTTCTCTTGAAGTACCCCATGCAGAGACTGGCGAAGAACACTTTCGTTTGAAAGGGGTTGCCAAGCCTCCAAAAAACTACTCGTTTGCTGAAATATCAGCAAACATTTTTTCACCAAATCTTGAAGATACTTGGTGGTAATGATGAGTTCACTAAGCCCACTTGGCTGCCCAATTTTCACTCTTCTAGGTTCAAGCGTTCGTTTCCAGTAACACTTTGAATTTTTAGGTTTCACTCTGTTTTCTGCTATATAGATAGATGTGTTTGAAACTCTAAATCAAACACGGTTTGTGCTAGCTCCTTGAAACTTGACAAAATGAAGTAGTTCTAAGTTCTATCTCTACGGATTGTTTCCTCTTGAAGTACCCCATGCAGAGACTGGCGAAAAACACTTTCGTTTGAAAGGGGTTGCCAAGCTTCCAAAAAACTACTAGTTTGCTGAAATCTCAGCAAACATTTTTTCACCAAAACTTGATGATACTTGGTGGTAATGATCAGTTCACTAAGCCCACTTGGCTGCCCAATTTTTACTCTTCTAGGTTCAAGAGTTCGTTTCCAGTAACACTTTGAAATTTTAGGTTTCACTCTGTTTTCTGATATATACATAGATGTGCTTGAAACTCTGAATCAAACACGGTTTGTGCTAGCTCCGTGAAACTTGACAAAATGAAGTAGTTCTAAGTTCTATCTCTATGGTTTGTTTCCTCTTGAAGTACCCCATGCAGAGACTGGCGAAAAAAACTTTCGTTTGAAAGGGGTTGCCAAGCTTCCAAAAAACTACTAGTTTGCTGAAATCTCAGCAAACATTTTTTCACCAAATCTTGATGATACTTGGTGGTAATGATCAGTTCACTAATCCCACTTGGCTGCCCAATTTTTATTCTTCTAGGTTGAAGCTTTCGTTTCCAGTGACTGTTTGAATTTTTAGGTTTCACTCTGTTTTCTGCTATATAGACAGATGTGTTTGAAACTCTAAATCAAACACGGTTTGTGCTAGCTCCGTGAAACTTGACAAAATGAAGTAGTTCTAAGTTCTATCTCTATGGTTTGTTTCCTCTTGAAGTACCCCATGCAGAGACTTCGAAGAACACTTTCGTTTGAAAGGGGTTGCCAAGCTTCCAAAAAACTACTAGTTTGCTGAAATCTCAGCAAACATTTTTTCACCAAAACTTGATGATACTTGGTGGTAATGATCAGTTCACTAAGCCCACTTGGCTGCCCAATTTTTACTCTTCTAGGTTCAAGCGTTCGTTTCCAGTAACACTTTGAAATTTTAGGTTTCACTCTGTTTTCTGCTATATAGATAGATGTCTTTGAAACTCTAAATCAAACACGGTTTGTGCTAGCTCCTTGAAACTTGACAAAATGAAGTAGTTGTAAGTTCTATCTCTATGGTTTGTTTCCTCTTGAAGTACCCCATGCAGAGACTGGCGAAAAACACTTTCGATTGAAAGGGGTTGCCAAGCTTCCAAAAAACTACTAGTTTGCTGAAATCTCAGCAAACATTTTTTCACCAAATCTTGATGATACTTGGTGGTAATGATCAGTTCACTAAGCCCACTTGGCTGACCAATTTTCACTCTTCTAGGTTCAAGAGTTCGTTTCCAGTAACACTTTGAAATTTTAGGTTTCACTCTGTTTTCTGCTATATAGATAGATGTGCTTGAAACTCTGAATCAAACACGGTTTGTGCTAGCTCCGTGAAACTTGACAAAATGAAGTAGTTCTAAGTTCTATCTCTATGGTTTGTTTCCTCTTGAAGTACCCCATGAAGAGACTGGCGAAAAACACTTTCGTTTGAAAGGGGTTGCCAAGCTTCCAAAAAACTACTAGTTTGCTGAAATCTCAGCAAACATTTTTTCACCAAATCTTGATGATACTTGGTGGTAATGATCAGTTCACTAATCCCACTTGGCTGCCCAAATTTTATTCTTCTAGGTTGAAGCTTTCGTTTTCAGTAACTGTTTGAATTTTTAGGTTTCACTCTGTTTTCTCCTACATAAATAGCTGTGTTTGGAATTCTAAATCAAACACGGTTTGTGCTAGCTCCTAGAAACTTGACCAAATGAAGTAGTTCTAAGTTCTATCTCTATGGTTTGTTTCCTCTTGAAGTACCCCATGCAGAGACTGGCGAAAAACACTTTCGTTTTAAAGGGGTTGCCAAGCTTCCAAAAAACTACTAGTTTGCTGAAATCTCAGCAAACATTTTTTCACCAAAACTTGATGATACTTGGTGGTCATGATCAGTTCACTAAGCCCACTTGGCAGCCCAATTTTTACTCTTCTAGGTTCAAGCGTTCGTTTCCAGTAACACTTTGAAATTTTAGGTTTCACTCTGTTTTCTGCTATATAGATAGATGTCTTTGAAACTCTAAATCAAACACGGTTTGTGCTAGCTCCTTGAAACTTGACCAAATGAAGTTGTTCTAAGTTCTATCTCTATGGTTTGTTACCTCTTGAAGTACCCCATGCAGAGACTGGCGAAAAACACTTTATTTGAAAGGGGTTGCCAAGCTTCCAAATAACTACTCGTTTGCTGAAATCTCAGGAAACATTTTTTCACCAAATCTTGATGATACTTGGTGGTAATGATCAGTTCACTAAGCCCACTTGGCTGCCCAATTTTCACTCTTCTAGGTTCAAGCGTTCGTTTCCAGTAACACTTTGAATTTTTAGGTTTCACTCTGTTTTCTGCTATATAGATAGATGTGTTTGAAACTCTAAATCAAACACGGTTTGTGCTAGCTCCTTGAAACTTGAGCAAATGAAGTAGTTCTAAGTTCTATCTCTATGGATTGTTTCCTCTTGAAGTACCCCATGTAGAGACTGGCGAAAACCACTTTCGTTTGAAAGGGGTTGCCAAGCTTCCAAAAAACTACTAGTTTGCTGAAATCTCAGCAAATATTTTTTCACCAAATCTTGATGATACTTGGTGGTAATGATCAGTTCACTAATCCCACTTGGCTGCCCAACTTTCACTCTTCTAGGTTCAAGCGTTCGTTTCCAGTAACAGTTTGAATTTTTAGGTTTCACTCTGTTTTCTGCTATATAGACAGATGTGTTTGAAACTCTAAATCAAACATGGTTTGTGCTAGCTCCGTGAAACTTGACAAAATGAAGTAGTTCTAAGTTCTATCTCTATGGTTTGTTTCCTCTTGAAGTACCCCATGCAGAGACTGGCGAAAAACACTTTCGTTTGAAAGGGGTTGCCAAGCTTCCAAAAAACTACTAGTTTGCTGAAATCTCAGCAAACATTTTTTCACCAAATCTTGATGATACTTGGTGGTAATGATCAGTTCACTAATCCCACTTGGCTGCCCAATTTTTATTCTTCTACGTTGAAGCATTCGTTTCCAGTAACAGTTTGAATTTTTAGGTTTCACTCTGTTTTCTCCTACATAGATAGCTGTGTTTGGAATTCTAAATCAAACACGGTTTGTGCTAGCTCCTTGAAACTTGACCAAATGAAGTATTTCTAAGTTCTATCTCTATGGTTTGTTTCCTCTTGAAGTACCCCATGCAGAGACTGGCGAAAAACACTTTATTTGAAAGGGGTTGCCAAGCTTCCAAAAAACTACTCGTTTGCTGAAATCTCAGCAAACATTTTTTCACCAAATCTTGATGATACTTGGTGGTAATGATCAGTTCACTAATACCACTTGGCTGCCCAACTTTCACTCTTCTAGGTTCAAGCGTTCGTTTCCAGTAACAGTTTGAATTTTTAGGTTTCACTCTGTTTTCTGCTATACAGATAGATGTGCTTGAAACTCTGAATCAAACACGGTTTGTGCTAGCTCCGTGAAACTTGACAAAATGAAGTAGTTCTAAGTTCTATCTCTATGGTTTATTTCCTCTTGAAGTACCCCATGAAGAGACTGGCGAAAAACACTTTCGTTTGAAAGGGGTTGCCAAGCTTCCAAAAAACTACTAGTTTGCTGAAATCTCAGCAAACATTTTTTCACCAAATCTTGATGATACTTGGTGGTAATGATCAGTTCACTAATCCCACTTGGCTGCCCAACTTTCACTCTTTTAGGTTCAAGCGTTCGTTTCCAGTAACAGTTTGAATTTTTAGGTTTCACTCTGTTTTCTGCTATATAGATAGATGTGTTTGAAACTCTAAATCAAACACGGTTTGTGCTAGCTCCGTGAAACTTGACAAAATGAAGTAGTTCTAAGTTCTATCTCTATGGTTTGTTTTCTCTTGAAGTACCCCATGCAGAGACTGGCGAAGAACACTTTCGTTTGAAAGGGGTTGCCAAGCCTCCAAAAAACTACTCGTTTGCTGAAATATCAGCAAACATTTTTTCACCAAATCTTGAAGATACTTGGTGGTAATGATGAGTTCACTAAGCCCACTTGGCTGCCCAATTTTCACTCTTCTAGGTTCAAGCGTTCGTTTCCAGTAACACTTTGAATTTTTAGGTTTCACTCTGTTTCTGCTATATAGATAGATGTGTTTGAAACTCTAAATCAAACACGGTTTGTGCTAGCTCCTTGAAACTTGACAAAATGAAGTAGTTCTAAGTTCTATCTCTACGGTTTGTTTCCTCTTGAAGTACCCCATGCAGAGACTGGCGAAAAACACTTTCGTTTGAAAGGGGTTGCCAAGCTTCCAAAAAACTACTAGTTTGCTGAAATCTCAGCAAACATTTTTTCACCAAAACTTGATGATACTTGGTGGTAATGATCAGTTCACTAAGCCCACTTGGCTGCCCAATTTTTACTCTTCTAGGTTCAAGAGTTCGTTTCCAGTAACACTTTGAAATTTTAGGTTTCACTCTGTTTTCTGATATATAGATAGATGTGCTTGAAACTCTGAATCAAACACGGTTTGTGCTAGCTCCGTGAAACTTGACAAAATGAAGTAGTTCTAAGTTCTATCTCTATGGTTTGTTTCCTCTTGAAGTACCCCATGCAGAGACTGGCGAAAAAAACTTTCGTTTGAAAGGGGTTGCCAAGCTTCCAAAAAACTACTAGTTTGCTGAAATCTCAGCAAACATTTTTTCACCAAATCTTGATGATACTTGGTGGTAATGATCAGTTCACTAATCCCACTTGGCTGCCCAATTTTTATTCTTCTAGGTTGAAGCATTCGTTTCCAGTAACAGTTTGAATTTTTAGGTTTCACTCTGTTTTCTCCTACATAGATAGCTGTGTTTGGAATTCTAAATCAAACACGGTTTGTGCTAGCTCCTTGAAACTTGACCAAATGAAGTTGTTCTAAGTTCTATCTCTATGGTTTGTTACCTCTTGAAGTACCCCATGCAGAGACTGGCGAAAAACACTTTATTTGAAAGGGGTTGCCAAGCTTCCAAAAAACTACTCGTTTGCTGAAATCTCAGCAAACATTTTTTCACCAAATCTTGATGATACTTGGTGGTAATGATCAGTTCACTAAGCCCACTTGGCTGCCCAATTTTCACTCTTCTAGGTTCAAGCGTTCGTTTCCAGTAACACTTTGAATTTTTAGGTTTCACTCTGTTTTCTGCTATATAGATAGATGTGTTTGAAACTCTAAATCAAACACGGTTTGTGCTAGCTCCTTGAAACTTGAGCAAATGAAGTAGTTCTAAGTTCTATCTCTATGGATTGTTTCCTCTTGAAGTACCCCATGTAGAGACTGGCGAAAACCACTTTCGTTTGAAAGGGGTTGCCAAGCTTCCAAAAAACTACTAGTTTGCTGAAATCTCAGCAAATATTTTTTCACCAAATCTTGATGATACTTGGTGGTAATGATCAGTTCACTAATCCCACTTGGCTGCCCAACTTTCACTCTTCTAGGTTCAAGCGTTCGTTTCCAGTAACAGTTTGAATTTTTAGGTTTCACTCTGTTTTCTGCTATATAGACAGATGTGTTTGAAACTCTAAATCAAACACGGTTTGTGCTAGCTCCGTGAAACTTGACAAAATGAAGTAGTTCTAAGTTCTAACTCTATGGTTTGTTTCCTCTTGAAGTACCCCATGCAGAGACTGGCGAAGAACACTTTCGTTTGAAAGGGGTTGCCAAGCTTCCAAAAAACTACTAGTTTGCTGAAATCTCAGCAAACCTTTTTTCACCAAATCTTGATGATACTTGGTGGTAATGATCAGTTCACTAAGCCCACTTGGCTGCCCAATTTTCACTCTTCTAGGTTCAAGCGTTCGTTTCCAGTAACACTTTGAATTGTTAGGTTTCACTCTGTTTTCTGCTATATAGATAGATGTGTTTGAAACTCTAAATCAAACATGGTTTGTGCTAGCTCCTTGAAACTTGACAAAATGAAGTAGTTCTAAGTTCTATCTATATGGTTTGTTTCCTCTTGAAGTACCCCATGCAGAGACTGGCGAAAAACACTTTCGTTTGAAAGGGGTTGCCAAGGTTCCAAAAAACTACTAGTTTCCTGAAATCTCAGCAAACTTTTTTTCACCAAAACTTGATGATACTTGGTGGTAATGATCAGTTCACTAAGCCCACTTGGCTGCCCAATTTTTACTCTTCTAGGTTCAAGAGTTCGTTTCCAGTAACACTTGAAATTTTAGGTTTCACTCTGTTTTCTGATATATAGATAGATGTGCTTGAAACTCTGAATCAAACACGGTTTGTGCTAGCTCCGTGAAACTTGACAAAATGAAGTAGTTCTAAGTTCTATCTCTATGGTTTGTTTCCTCTTGAAGTACCCCATGAAGAGACTGGCGAAAAACACTTTCGTTTGAAAGGGGTTGCCAAGCTTCCAAAAAAATACTAGTTTGCTGAAATCTCAGCAAACATTTTTTCACCAAATCTTGATGATACTTGGTGGTAATGATCAGTTCACTAATCCCACTTGGCTGCCCAAATTTTATTCTTCTAGGTTGAAGCTTTCGTTTTCAGTAACTGTTTGAATTTTTAGGTTTCACTCTGTTTTCTCCTACATAGATAGCTGTGTTTGGAATTCTAAATCAAACACGGTTTGTGCTAGCTCCTTGAAACTTGACCAAATAAAGTAGATCTAAGTTCTATCTCTATGGTTTGTTTCCTCTTGAAGTACCCCATGCAGAGACTGGCGAAAAACACTTTCGTTTTAAAGGCGTTGCCAAGCTTCCAAAAAACTACTAGTTTGCTGAAATCTCAGCAAACATTTTTTCACCAAAACTTGATGATACTTGGTGGTCATGATCAGTTCACTAAGCCCACTTGGCAGCCCAATTTTTACTCTTCTAGGTTCAAGCGTTCGTTTCCAGTAACACTTTGAAATTTTAGGTTTCACTCTGTTTTCTGCTATATAGATAGATGTCTTTGAAACTCTAAATCAAACACGGTTTGTGCTAGCTCCTTGAAACTTGACAAAATGAAGTAGTTGTAAGTTCTATCTCTATGGTTTGTTTCCTCTTGAAGTACCCCATGCAGAGACTGGCGAAAAACACTTTCGTTTGAAAGGGGTTGCCAAGCTTCCAAAAAACTACTAGTTTGCTGAAATCTCAGCAAACCTTTTTTCACCAAATCTTGATGATACTTGGTGGTAATGATCAGTTCACTAAGCCCACTTGGCTGCCCAATTTTCACTCTTCTAGGTTCAAGCGTTCGTTTCCAGTAACACTTTGAATTGTTAGGTTTCACTCTGTTTTCTGCTATATAGATAGATGTGTTTGAAACTCTAAATCAAACACGGTTTGTGCTAGCTCCTTGAAACTTGACAAAATGAAGTAGTTCTAAGTTCTATCTCTATGGTTTGTTTCCTCTTGAAGTACCCCATGCAGAGACTGGCGAAAAACACTTTCGTTTGAAAGGGGTTGCCAAGGTTCCAAAAAACTACTAGTTTCCTGAAATCTCAGCAAACATTTTTTCACCAAAACTTGATGATACTTGGTGGTAATGATCAGTTCACTAAGCCCACTTGGCTGCCCAATTTTTACTCTTCTAGGTTCAAGAGTTCGTTTCCAGTAACACTTTGAAATTTTAGGTTTCACTCTCTTTTCTGATATATAGATAGATGTGCTTGAAACTCTGAATCAAACACGGTTTGTGCTAGCTCCGTGAAACTTGACAAAATGAAGTAGTTCTAAGTTCTATCTCTATGGTTTGTTTCCTCTTGAAGTACCCCATGAAGAGACTGGCGAAAAACACTTTCGTTTGAAAGGGGTTGCCAAGCTTCCAAAAAACTACTAGTTTGCTGAAATCTCAGCAAACATTTTTTCACCAAATCTTGATGATACTTGGTGGTAATGATCAGTTCACTAATCCCACTTGGCTGCCCAATTTTTATTCTTCTAGGTTGAAGCATTCGTTTCCAGTAACAGTTTGAATTTTTAGGTTTCACTCTGTTTTCTCCTACATAGATAGCTGTGTTTGGAATTCTAAATCAAACACGGTTTGTGCTAGCTCTTTGAAACTTGACCAAATGAAGTTGTTCTAAGTTCTATCTCTATGGTTTGTTACCTCTTGAAGTACCCCATGCAGAGACTGGCGAAAAACACTTTATTTGAAAGGGGTTGCCAAGCTTCCAAATAACTACTCGTTTGCTGAAATCTCAGGAAACATTTTTTCACCAAATCTTGATGATACTTGGTGGTAATGATCAGTTCACTAAGCCCACTTGGCTGCCCAATTTTCACTCTTCTAGGTTCAAGCGTTCGTTTCCAGTAACACTTTGAATTTTTAGGTTTCACTCTGTTTTCTGCTATATAGATAGATGTGTTTGAAACTCTAAATCAAACACGGTTTGTGCTAGCTCCTTGAAACTTGAGCAAATGAAGTAGTTCTAAGTTCTATCTCTATGGATTGTTTCCTCTTGAAGTACCCCATGTAGAGACTGGCGAAAACCACTTTCGTTTGAAAGGGGTTGCCAAGCTTCCAAAAAACTACTAGTTTGCTGAAATCTCAGCAAATATTTTTTCACCAAATCTTGATGATACTTGGTGGTAATGATCAGTTCACTAATCCCACTTGGCTGCCCAACTTTCACTCTTCTAGGTTCAAGCGTTCGTTTCCAGTAACAGTTTGAATTTTTAGGTTTCACTCTGTTTTCTGCTATATAGACAGATGTGTTTGAAACTCTAAATCAAACACGGTTTGTGCTAGCTCCGTGAAACTTGACAAAATGAAGTAGTTCTAAGTTCTATCTCTATGGTTTGTTTCCTCTTGAAGTACCCCATGCAGAGACTGGCGAAAAACACTTTCGTTTGAAAGGGGTTGCCAAGCTTCCAAAAAACTACTAGTTTGCTGAAATCTCAGCAAACATTTTTTCACCAAATCTTGATGATACTTGGTGGTAATGATCAGTTCACTAATCCCACTTGGCTGCCCAATTTTTATTCTTCTAGGTTGAAGCATTCGTTTCCAGTAACAGTTTGAATTTTTAGGTTTCACTCTGTTTTCTCCTACATAGATAGCTGTGTTTGGAATTCTAAATCAAACACGGTTTGTGCTAGCTCCTTGAAACTTGACCAAATGAAGTAGTTCTAAGTTCTATCTCTATGGTTTGTTTCCTCTTGAAGTACCCCATGCAGAGACTGGCGAAAAACACTTTATTTGAAAGGGGTTGCCAAGCTTCCAAAAAACTACTCGTTTGCTGAAATCTCAGCAAACATTTTTTCACCAAATCTTGATGATACTTGGTGGTAATGATCAGTTCACTAAGCCCACTTGGCTGCCCAATTTTCACTCTTCTAGGTTCAAGCGTTCGTTTCCAGTAACACTTTGAATTTTTAGGTTTCACTCTGTTTTCTGCTATATAGATAGATGTGTTTGAAACTCTAAATCAAACACGGTTTGTGCTAGCTCCTTGAAACTTGAGCAAATGAAGTAGTTCTAAGTTCTATCTCTATGGATTGTTTCCTCTTGAAGTACCCCATGTAGAGACTGGCGAAAACCACTTTCGTTTGAAAGGGGTTGCCAAGCTTCCAAAAAACTACTAGTTTGCTGAAATCTCAGCAAACATTTTTTCACCAAATCTTGATGATACTTGGTGGTAATGATCAGTTCACTAAGCCCACTTGGCTGCCCAACTTTCACTCTTCTAGGTTAAAGCGTTCGTTTCCAGTAACAGTTTGAATTTTTAGGTTTCACTCTGTTTTCTGCTATATAGACAGATGTGTTTGAAACTCTAAATCAAACACGGTTTGTGCTAGCTCCGTGAAACTTGACAAAATGAAGTAGTTCTAAGTTCTATCTCTATGGTTTGTTTCCTCTTGAAGTACCCCATGCAGAGACTGGCGAAGAACACTTTCGTTTGAAAGGGGTTGCCAAGCCTCCAAAAAACTACTCGTTTGCTGAAATATCAGCAAACATTTTTTCACCAAATCTTGAAGATACTTGGTGGTAATGATGAGTTCACTAAGCCCACTTGGCTGCCCAATTTTCACTCTTCTAGGTTCAAGCGTTCGTTTCCAGTAACACTTTGAATTTTTAGGTTTCACTCTGTTTTCTGCTATATAGATAGATGTGTTTGAAACTCTATATCAAACACGGTTTGTGCTAGCTCCTTGAAACTTGACAAAATGAAGTAGTTCTAAGTTCTATCTCTACGGTTTGTTTCCTCTTGAAGTACCCCATGCAGAGACTGGCGAAAAACACTTTCGTTTGAAAGGGGTTGCCAAGCTTCCAAAAAACTACTAGTTTGCTGAAATCTCAGCAAACATTTTTTCACCAAAACTTGATGATACTTGGTGGTAATGATCAGTTCACTAAGCCCACTTGGCTGCCCAATTTTTACTCTTCTAGGTTCAAGAGTTCGTTTCCAGTAACACTTTGAAATTTTAGGTTTCACTCTGTTTTCTGATATATAGATAGATGTGCTTGAAACTCTGAATCAAACACGGTTTGTGCTAGCTCCGTGAAACTTGACAAAATGAAGTAGTTCTAAGTTCTATCTCTATGGTTTGTTTCCTCTTGAAGTACCCCATGCAGAGACTGGCGAAAAAAACTTTCGTTTGAAAGGGGTTGCCAAGCTTCCAAAAAACTACTAGTTTGCTGAAATCTCAGCAAACATTTTTTCACCAAATCTTGATGATACTTGGTGGTAATGATCAGTTCACTAATCCCACTTGGCTGCCCAATTTTTATTCTTCTAGGTTGAAGCATTCGTTTCCAGTAACAGTTTGAATTTTTAGGTTTCACTCTGTTTTCTCCTACATAGATAGCTGTGTTTGGAATTCTAAATCAAACACGGTTTGTGCTAGCTCCTTGAAACTTGACCAAATGAAGTAGTTCTAAGTTCTATCTCTATGGCTTGTTACCTCTTGAAGTACCCCATGCAGAGACTGGCGAAAAACACTTTATTTGAAAGGGGTTGCCAAGCTTCCAAAAAACTACTCGTTTGCTGAAATCTCAGCAAACATTTTTTCACCAAATCTTGATGATACTTGGTGGTAATGATCAGTTCACTAATCCCACTTGGCTGCCCAACTTTCACTCTTCTAGGTTCAAGCGTTCGTTTCCAGTAACAGTTTGAATTTTTAGGTTTCACTCTGTTTTCTGCTATACAGATAGATGTGCTTGAAACTCTGAATCAAACACGGTTTGTGCTAGCTCCGTGAAACTTGACAAAATGAAGTAGTTCTAAGTTCTATCTCTATGGTTTATTTCCTCTTGAAGTACCCCATGAAGAGACTGGCGAAAAACACTTTCGTTTGAAAGGGGTTGCCAAGCTTCCAAAAAACTACTAGTTTGCTGAAATCTCAGCAAACATTTTTTCACCAAATCTTGATGATACTTGGTCGTAATGATCAGTTCACTAATCCCACTTGGCTGCCCAACTTTCACTCTTTTAGGTTCAAGCGTTCGTTTCCAGTAACAGTTTGAATTTTTAGGTTTCACTCTGTTTTCTGCTATATAGATAGATGTGTTTGAAACTCTAAATCAAACACGGTTTGTGCTAGCTCTGTGAAACTTGAAAAAATGAAGTAGTTCTAAGTTCTATCTCTATGGTTTGTTTTCTCTTGAAGTACCCCATGCAGAGACTGGCGAAGAACACTTTCGTTTGAAAGGGGTTGCCAAGCCTCCAAAAAACTACTCGTTTGCTGAAATATCAGCAAACATTTTTTCACCAAATCTTGAAGATACTTGGTGGTAATGATGAGTTCACTAAGCCCACTTGGCTGCCCAATTTTCACTCTTCTAGGTTCAAGCGTTCGTTTCCAGTAACACTTTGAATTTTTAGGTTTCACTCTGTTTTCTGCTATATAGATAGATGTGTTTGAAACTCTAAATCAAACACGGTTTGTGCTAGCTCCTTGAAACTTGACAAAATGAAGTAGTTCTAAGTTCTATCTCTACGGTTTGTTTCCTCTTGAAGTACCCCATGCAGAGACTGGCGAAAAACACTTTCGTTTGAAAGGGGTTGCCAAGCTTCCAAAAAACTACTAGTTTGCTGAAATCTCAGCAAACATTTTTTCACCAAAACTTGATGATACTTGGTGGTAATGATCAGTTCACTAAGCCCACTTGGCTGCCCAATTTTTACTCTTCTAGGTTCAAGAGTTCGTTTCCAGTAACACTTTGAAATTTTAGGTTTCACTCTGTTTTCTGATATATAGATAGATGTGCTTGAAACTCTGAATCAAACACGGTTTGTGCTAGCTCCGTGAAACTTGACAAAATGAAGTAGTTCTAAGTTCTATCTCTATGGTTTGTTTCCTCTTGAAGTACCCCATGAAGAGACTGGCGAAAAACACTTTCGTTTGAAAGGGGTTGCCAAGCTTCCAAAAAACTACTAGTTTGCTGAAATCTCAGCAAACATTTTTTCACCAAATCTTGATGATACTTGGTGGTAATGATCAGTTCACTAATCCCACTTGGCTGCCCAAATTTTATTCTTCTAGGTTGAAGCTTTCGTTTTCAGTAACTGTTTGAATTTTTAGGTTTCACTCTGTTTTCTCCTACATAGATAGCTGTGTTTGGAATTCTAAATCAAACACGGTTTGTGCTAGCTCCTTGAAACTTGACCAAATAAAGTAGATCTAAGTTCTATCTCTATGGTTTGTTTCCTCTTGAAGTACCCCATGCAGAGACTGGCGAAAAACACTTTCGTTTTAAAGGGTTTGCCAAGCTTCCAAAAAACTACTAGTTTGCTGAAATCTCAGCAAACATTTTTTCACCAAAACTTGATGATACTTGGTGGTCATGATCAGTTCACTAAGCCCACTTGGCAGCCCAATTTTTACTCTTCTAGGTTCAAGCGTTCGTTTCCAGTAACACTTTGAAATTTTAGGTTTCACTCTGTTTTCTGCTATATAGATAGATGTCTTTGAAACTCTAAATCAAACACGGTTTGTGCTAGCTCCTTGAAACTTGACAAAATGAAGTAGTTGTAAGTTCTATCTCTATGGTTTGTTTCCTCTTGAAGTACCCCATGCAGAGACTGGCGAAAAACACTTTCGTTTGAAAGGGGTTGCCAAGCTTCCAAAAAACTACTAGTTTGCTGAAATCTCAGCAAACCTTTTTTCACCAAATCTTGATGATACTTGGTGGTAATGATCAGTTCACTAAGCCCACTTGGCTGCCCAATTTTCACTCTTCTAGGTTCAAGCGTTCGTTTCCAGTAACACTTTGAATTGTTAGGTTTCACTCTGTTTTCTGCTATATAGATAGATGTGTTTGAAACTCTAAATCAAACACGGTTTGTGCTAGCTCCTTGAAACTTGACAAAATGAAGTAGTTCTAAGTTCTATCTCTATGGTTTGTTTCCTCTTGAAGTACCCCATGCAGAGACTGGCGAAAAACACTTTCGTTTGAAAGGGGTTGCCAAGGTTCCAAAAAACTACTAGTTTCCTGAAATCTCAGCAAACATTTTTTCACCAAAACTTGATGATACTTGGTGGTAATGATCAGTTCACTAAGCCCACTTGGCTGCCCAATTTTTACTCTTCTAGGTTCAAGAGTTCGTTTCCAGTAACACTTTGAAATTTTAGGTTTCACTCTGTTTTCTGATATATAGATAGATGTGCTTGAAACTCTGAATCAAACACGGTTTGTGCTAGCTCCGTGAAACTTGACAAAATGAAGTAGTTCTAAGTTCTATCTCTATGGTTTGTTTCCTCTTGAAGTACCCCATGAAGAGACTGGCGAAAAACACTTTCGTTTGAAAGGGGTTGCCAAGCTTCCAAAAAACTACTAGTTTGCTGAAATCTCAGCAAACATTTTTTCACCAAATCTTGATGATACTTGGTGGTAATGATCAGTTCACTAATCCCACTTGGCTGCCCAATTTTTATTCTTCTAGGTTGAAGCATTCGTTTCCAGTAACAGTTTGAATTTTTAGGTTTCACTCTGTTTTCTCCTACATAGATAGCTGTGTTTGGAATTCTAAATCAAACACGGTTTGTGCTAGCTCTTTGAAACTTGACCAAATGAAGTTGTTCTAAGTTCTATCTCTATGGTTTGTTACCTCTTGAAGTACCCCATGCAGAGACTGGCGAAAAACACTTTATTTGAAAGGGGTTGCCAAGCTTCCAAATAACTACTCGTTTGCTGAAATCTCAGGAAACATTTTTTCACCAAATCTTGATGATACTTGGTGGTAATGATCAGTTCACTAAGCCCACTTGGCTGCCCAATTTTCACTCTTCTAGGTTCAAGCGTTCGTTTCCAGTAACACTTTGAATTTTTAGGTTTCACTCTGTTTTCTGCTATATAGATAGATGTGTTTGAAACTCTAAATCAAACACGGTTTGTGCTAGCTCCTTGAAACTTGAGCAAATGAAGTAGTTCTAAGTTCTATCTCTATGGATTGTTTCCTCTTGAAGTACCCCATGTAGAGACTGGCGAAAACCACTTTCGTTTGAAAGGGGTTGCCAAGCTTCCAAAAAACTACTAGTTTGCTGAAATCTCAGCAAATATTTTTTCACCAAATCTTGATGATACTTGGTGGTAATGATCAGTTCACTAATCCCACTTGGCTGCCCAACTTTCACTCTTCTAGGTTCAAGCGTTCGTTTCCAGTAACAGTTTGAATTTTTAGGTTTCACTCTGTTTTCTGCTATATAGACAGATGTGTTTGAAACTCTAAATCAAACACGGTTTGTGCTAGCTCCGTGAAACTTGACAAAATGAAGTAGTTCTAAGTTCTATCTCTATGGTTTGTTTCCTCTTGAAGTACCCCATGCAGAGACTGGCGAAAAACACTTTCGTTTGAAAGGGGTTGCCAAGCTTCCAAAAAACTACTAGTTTGCTGAAATCTCAGCAAACATTTTTTCACCAAATCTTGATGATACTTGGTGTTAATGATCAGTTCACTAATCCCACTTGGCTCCCCAATTTTTATTCTTCTAGGTTGAAGCATTCGTTTCCAGTAACAGTTTGAATTTTTAGGTTTCACTCTGTTTTCTCCTACATAGATAGCTGTGTTTGGAATTCTAAATCAAACACGGTTTGTGCTAGCTCCTTGAAACTTGACCAAATGAAGTAGTTCTAAGTTCTATCTCTATGGTTTGTTTCCTCTTGAAGTACCCCATGCAGAGACTGGCGAAAAACACTTTATTTGAAAGGGGTTGCCAAGCTTCCAAAAAACTACTCGTTTGCTGAAATCTCAGCAAACATTTTTTCACCAAATCTTGATGATACTTGGTGGTAATGATCAGTTCACTAAGCCCACTTGGGTGCCCAATTTTCACTCTTCTAGGTTCAAGCGTTCGTTTCCAGTAACACTTTGAATTTTTAGGTTTCACTCTGTTTTCTGCTATATAGATAGATGTGTTTGAAACTCTAAATCAAACACGGTTTGTGCTAGCTCCTTGAAACTTGAGCAAATGAAGTAGTTCTAAGTTCTATCTCTATGGATTGTTTCCTCTTGAAGTACCCCATGTAGAGACTGGCGAAAACCACTTTCGTTTGAAAGGGGTTGCCAAGCTTCCAAAAAACTACTAGTTTGCTGAAATCTCAGCAAACATTTTTTCACCAAATCTTGATGATACTTGGTGGTAATGATCAGTTCACTAATCCCACTTGGCTGCCCAATTTTTATTCTTCTAGGTTGAAGCATTCGTTTCCAGTAACAGTTTGAATTTTTAGGTTTCACTCTGTTTTCTCCTACATAGATAGCTGTGTTTGGAATTCTAAATCAAACACGGTTTGTGCTAGCTCCTTGAAACTTGACCAAATGAAGTAGTTCTAAGTTCTATCTCTATGGCTTGTTACCTCTTGAAGTACCCCATGCAGAGACTGGCGAAAAACACTTTATTTGAAAGGGGTTGCCAAGCTTCCAAAAAACTACTCGTTTGCTGAAATCTCAGCAAACATTTTTTCACCAAATCTTGATGATACTTGGTGGTAATGATCAGTTCACTAATCCCACTTGGCTGCCCAACTTTCACTCTTCTAGGTTCAAGCGTTCGTTTCCAGTAACAGTTTGAATTTTTAGGTTTCACTCTGTTTTCTGCTATACAGATAGATGTGCTTGAAACTCTGAATCAAACACGGTTTGTGCTAGCTCCATGAAACTTGACAAAATGAAGTAGTTCTAAGTTCTATCTCTATGGTTTATTTCCTCTTGAAGTACCCCATGAAGAGACTGGCGAAAAACACTTTCGTTTGAAAGGGGTTGCCAAGCTTCCAAAAAACTACTAGTTTGCTGAAATCTCAGCAAACATTTTTTCACCAAATCTTGATGATACTTGGTGGTAATGATCAGTTCACTAATCCCACTTGGCTGCCCAACTTTCACTCTTTTAGGTTCAAGCGTTCGTTTCCAGTAACAGTTTGAATTTTTAGGTTTCACTCTGTTTTCTGCTATATAGATAGATGTGTTTGAAACTCTAAATCAAACACGGTTTGTGCTAGCTCCGTGAAACTTGACAAAATGAAGTAGTTCTAAGTTCTATCTCTATGGTTTGTTTTCTCTTGAAGTACCCCATGCAGAGACTGGCGAAGAACACTTTCGTTTGAAAGGGGTTGCCAAGCCTCCAAAAAACTACTCGTTTGCTGAAATATCAGCAAACATTTTTTCACCAAATCTTGAAGATACTTGGTGGTAATGATGAGTTCACTAAGCCCACTTGGCTGCCCAATTTTCACTCTTCTAGGTTCAAGCGTTCGTTTCCAGTAACACTTTGAATTTTTAGGTTTCACTCTGTTTTCTGCTATATAGATAGATGTGTTTGAAACTCTAAATCAAACACGGTTTGTGCTAGCTCCTTGAAACTTGACAAAATGAAGTAGTTCTAAGTTCTATCTCTACGGTTTGTTTCCTCTTGAAGTACCCCATGCAGAGACTGGCGAAAAACACTTTCGTTTGAAAGGGGTTGCCAAGCTTCCAAAAAACTACTATTTTGCTGAAATCTCAGCAAACATTTTTTCACCAAAACTTGATGATACTTGGTGGTAATGATCAGTTCACTAAGCCCACTTGGCTGCCCAATTTTTACTCTTCTAGGTTCAAGAGTTCGTTTCCAGTAACACTTTGAAATTTTAGGTTTCACTCTGTTTTCTGATATATAGATAGATGTGCTTGAAACTCTGAATCAAACACGGTTTGTGCTAGCTCCGTGAAACTTGACAAAATGAAGTAGTTCTAAGTTCTATCTCTATGGTTTGTTTCCTCTTGAAGTACCCCATGCAGAGACTGGCGAAAAAAACTTTCGTTTGAAAGGGGTTGCCAAGCTTCCAAAAAACTACTAGTTTGCTGAAATCTCAGCAAACATTTTTTCACCAAATCTTGATGATACTTGGTGGTAATGATCAGTTCACTAATCCCACTTGGCTGCCCAATTTTTATTCTTCTAGGTTGAAGCATTCGTTTCCAGTAACAGTTTGAATTTTTAGGTTTCACTCTGTTTTCTCCTACATAGATAGCTGTGTTTGGAATTCTAAATCAAACACGGTTTGTGCTAGCTCCTTGAAACTTGACCAAATGAAGTAGTTCTAAGTTCTATCTCTATGGTTTGTTACCTCTTGAAGTACCCCATGCAGAGACTGGCGAAAAACACTTTATTTGAAAGGGGTTGCCAAGCTTCCAAAAAACTACTCGTTTGCTGAAATCTCAGCAAACATTTTTTCACCAAATCTTGATGATACTTGGTGGTAATGATCAGTTCACTAAGCCCACTTGGCTGCCCAATTTTCACTCTTCAAGGTTCAAGCGTTCGTTTCCAGTTACACTTTGAATTTTTAGGTTTCACTCTGTTTTCTGCTATATAGATAGATGTGTTTGAAACTCTAAATCAAACACGGTTTGTGCTAGCTCCTTGAAACTTGAGCAAATGAAGTAGTTCTAAGTTCTATCTCTATGGATTGTTTCCTCTTGAAGTACCCCATGTAGAGACTGGCGAAAACCACTTTCGTTTGAAAGGGGTTGCCAAGCTTCCAAAAAACTACTAGTTTGCTGAAATCTCAGCAAACATTTTTTCACCAAATCTTGATGATACTTGGTGGTAATGATCAGTTCACTAATCCCACTTGGCTGCCCAACTTTCACTCTTCTAGGTTCAAGCGTTCGTTTCCACTAACAGTTTGAATTATTAGGTTTCACTCTGTTTTCTGCTATATAGACAGATGTGTTTGAAACTCTAAATCAAACACGGTTTGTGCTAGCTCCGTGAAACTTGACAAAATGAAGTAGTTCTAAGTTCTATCTCTATGGTTTGTTTCCTCTTGAAGTACCCCATGCAGAGACTGGCGAAAAACACTTTCGTTTGAAAGGGGTTGCCAAGCTTCCAAAAAACTACTAGTTTGCTGAAATCTCAGCAAACATTTTTTCACCAAATCTTGATGATACTTGGTGGTAATGATCAGTTCACTAATCCCACTTGGCTGCCCAATTTTTATTCTTCTAGGTTGAAGCATTCGTTTCCAGTAACAGTTTGAATTTTTAGGTTTCACTCTGTTTTCTCCTACATAGATAGCTGTGTTTGGAATTCTAAATCAAACACGGTTTGTGCTAGCTCCTTGAAACTTGACCAAATGAAGTAGTTCTAAGTTCTATCTCTATGGTTTGTTTCCTCTTGAAGTACCCCATGCAGAGACTGGCGAAAAACACTTTATTTGAAAGGGGTTGCCAAGCTTCCAAAAAACTACTCGTTTGCTGAAATCTCAGCAAACATTTTTTCACCAAATCTTGATGATACTTGGTGGTAATGATCAGTTCACTAAGCCCACTTGGCTGCCCAATTTTCACTCTTCTAGGTTCAAGCGTTCGTTTCCAGTATCACTTTGAATTTTTAGGTTTCACTCTGTTTTCTGCTATATAGATAGATGTGTTTGAAACTCTAAATCAAACACGGTTTGTGCTAGCTCCTTGAAACTAGAGCAAATGAAGTAGTTCTAAGTTCTATCTCTATGGATTGTTTCCTCTTGAAGTACCCCATGTAGAGACTGGCGAAAACCACTTTCGTTTGAAAGGGGTTGCCAAGCTTCCAAAAAACTACTAGTTTGCTGAAATCTCAGCAAACATTTTTTCACCAAATCTTGATGATACTTGGTGGTAATGACAGTTCACTAATCCCACTTGGCTGCCCAACTTTCACTCTTCTAGGTTCAAGCGTTCGTTTCCAGTAACAGTTTGAATTTTTAGGTTTCACTCTGTTTTCTGCTCTATAGACAGATGTGTTTGAAACTCTAAATCAAACACGGTTTGTGCTAGCTCCGTGAAACTTGACAAAATGAAGTAGTTCTAAGTTCTATCTCTATGGTTTGTTTCCTCTTGAAGTACCCCATGCAGAGACTGGCGAAGAACACTTTCGTTTGAAAGGGGTTGCCAACCTTCCAAAAAACTACTCGTTTGCTGAAATCTCAGCAAACATTTTTTCACCAAATCTTGATGATACTTGGTGGTAATGATCAGTTCACTAAGCCCACTTGGCTGCCCAATTTTCACTCTTCAAGGTTCAAGCGTTCGTTTCCAGTAACACTTTGAATTTTTAGGTTTCACTCTGTTTTCTGCTATATAGATAGATGTGTTTGAAACTCTAAATCAAACACGGTTTGTGCTAGCTCCTTGAAACTTGAGCAAATGAAGTAGTTCTAAGTTCTATCTCTATGGATTGTTTCCTCTTGAAGTACCCCATGTAGAGACTGGCGAAAACCACTTTCGTTTGAAAGGGGTTGCCAAGCTTCCAAAAAACTACTAGTTTGCTGAAATCTCAGCAAACATTTTTTCACCAAATCTTGATGATACTTGGTGGTAATGATCAGTTCACTAATCCCACTTGGCTGCCCAACTTTCACTCTTCTAGGTTCAAGCGTTCGTTTCCACTAACAGTTTGAATTATTAGGTTTCACTCTGTTTTCTGCTATATAGACAGATGTGTTTGAAACTCTAAATCAAACACGGTTTGTGCTAGCTCCGTGAAACTTGACAAAATGAAGTAGTTCTAAGTTCTATCTCTATGGTTTGTTTCCTCTTGAAGTACCCCATGCAGAGACTGGCGAAAAACACTTTCGTTTGAAAGGGGTTGCCAAGCTTCCAAAAAACTACTAGTTTGCTGAAATCTCAGCAAACATTTTTTCACCAAATCTTGATGATACTTGGTGGTAATGATCAGTTCACTAATCCCACTTGGCTGCCCAATTTTTATTCTTCTAGGTTGAAGCATTCGTTTCCAGTAACAGTTTGAATTTTTAGGTTTCACTCTGTTTTCTCCTACATAGATAGCTGTGTTTGGAATTCTAAATCAAACACGGTTTGTGCTAGCTCCTTGAAACTTGACCAAATGAAGTAGTTCTAAGTTCTATCTCTATGGTTTGTTTCCTCTTGAAGTACCCCATGCAGAGACTGGCGAAGAACACTTTCGTTTGAAAGGGGTTGCCAAGCTTCCAAAAAACTACTAGTTTGCTGAAATCTCAGCAAACATTTTTTCACCAAATCTTGATGATACTTGGTGGTAATGATCAGTTCACTAATCCCACTTGGCTGCCCAACTTTCACTCTTCTAGGTTCAAGCGTTCGTTTCCAGTAACAGTTTGAATTTTTAGGTTTCACTCTGTTTTCTGCTATATAGATAGATGTGTTTGAAACTCTAAATCAAACACGGTTTGTGCTAGCTCCGTGAAACTTGACAAAATGAATTAGTTCTAAGTTCTATCTCTATGGTTTGTTTCCTCTTGAAGTACCCCATGCAGAGACTGGCGAAGGACACTTTCGTTTGAAAGGGGTTGCCAAGCTTCCAAAAAACTACTAGTTTGCTGAAATCTCAGCAACCATTTTTCACCAAATCTTGATGATACTTGGTGGTAATGATCAGTTCACTAAGCCCACTTGGCTGCCCAATTTTTATTCTTGTAGGTTGAAGCATTCGTTTCCAGTAACAGTTTGAATTTTTAGGTTTCACTCTGTTTTCTCCTACATAGATAGATGTGTTTTCAATTCTAAATCAAACACGGTTTGTGCTAGCTCCTTGAAACTTGACCAAATGAAGTAGTTCTAAGTTCTATCTCTATGGTTTGTTTCCTCTTGAAGTACCCCATGCAGAGACTGGCGAAGAACACTTTCGTTTGAAAGGGGTTGCCAAGCTTCCAAAAAACTACTCGTTTGCTGAAATCTCAGCAAACATTTTTTCACCAAATCTTGATGATACTTGGTGGTAATGATGAGTTTACTAAGCCCACTTGGCTGCCCAATTTTCACTCTTCTAGGTTCAAGCGTTCGTTTCCAGTAACACTTTGAATTTTTAGGTTTCACTCTGTTTTCTCCTACATAGATAGCTGTGTTTGGAATTCTAAATCAAACACGGTTTGTGCTAGCTCCTTGAAACTTGACCAAATGAAGTAGTTCTAAGTTCTATATCTATGGTTTGTTTCCTCTTGAAGTACCCCATGCAGAGACTGGCGAAAAACACTTTCCTTTGAAAGGGGTTGCCAAGCTTACAAAAAACTACTAGTTTGCTGAAATCTCAGCAAACATTTTTTCACCAAATCTTGATGATACTTGGTGGTAATGATCAGTTCACTAAGCCCACTTGGCTGCCCAACTTTCACTCTTCTAGGTTCAAGCATTCGTTTCCAGTAACAGTTTGAATTTTTAGGTTTCACTCTGTTTTCTGATATATAGATAGATGTGTTTGAAACTCTAAATCAAACACGGTTTGTGCTAGCTCCGTGAAACTTGACAAAATGAAGTAGTTCTAAGTTCTATCTCTATGGTTTGTTTCCTCTTGAAGTACCCCATGCAGAGACTGGCGAAGAACACTTTCGTTTGAAAGGGGTTGCCAAGCTTCCAAAAAACTACTAGTTTGCTGAAATCTCAGCAAACATTTTTTCACCAAATCTTGATGATACTTGGTGGTAATGATCAGTTCACTAATCCCACTTGGATGCCCAATTTTTATTCTTCTAGGTTGAAGCATTCGTTTCCAGTAACAGTTTGAATTTTTAGGTTTCACTCTGTTTTCTCCTACATAGATAGATGTGTTTGGAATTCTAAATCAAACACGGTTTGTGCTAGCTCCTTGAAACTTGACCAAATGAAGTAGTTCTAAGTTCTATCTCTATGGTTTGTTTCCTCTTGAAGTACCCCATGCAGAGACTGGCGAAAAACACGTTCGTTTGAAAGGGGTTGCCAAGCTTCCAAAAAACTACTAGTTTGCTGAAATCTCAGCAAACATTTTTTCACCAAATCTTGATGATACTTGGTGGTAATGATCAGTTCACTAAGCCCACTTGGCTGCCCAACTTTCACTCTTCTAGGTTCAAGCGTTCGTTTCCAGTAACAGTTTGAATTTTTGGTTTCACTCTGTTTTCTGCTGTATAGATAGATGTGTTTGAAACTCTAAATCAAACACGGTTTGTGCTAGCTCCTTGAAACTTGAGCAAATGAAGTAGTTCTAAGTTCTATCTCTATGGTTTGTTTCCTCTTGAAGTACCCCATGCAGAGACTGGCGAAGAACACTTTCGTTTGAAAGGGGTTGCCAAGCTTCCAAAAAACTACTCGTTTGCTGAAATCTCAGCCAACATTTTTTCACCTAATCTTGATGATACTTGGTGGTAATGATCAGTTCACTAAGCCCACTTGGCTGCCCAATTTTCACTCTTCTAGGTTCAAGCGTTCGTTTCCAGTAACACTTTGAATTTTTAGGTTTCACTCTGTTTTCTGCTATATAGATAGATGTGTTTGAAACTCTAAATCAAACACGGTTTGTGCTAGCTCCTTGAAACTTGACAAAATGAAGTTGTTCTAAGTTCTATCTCTATGGTTTGTTTCCTATTGAAGTACCCCATGCAGAGACTGGCGAAGAACACTTTCGTTTGAAAGGGGTTGCCAAGCTTCCAAAAAACTACTAGTTTGCTGAAATCTCAGCAAACATTTTTTCACCAAACCTTGATGATACTTGGTGGTAATGATCAGTTCTCTAATCCCACTTGGCTCCCCAACTTTCACTCTTCTAGGTTCAAGCATTCGTTTCCAGTAACAGTTTGAATTTTTAGGTTTCACTCTGTTTTCTGTTATATAGGTAGATGTGTTTGAAACTCAAAATCAAACACGGTTTGTGCTAGCTCCGTGAAACTTGACAAAATGAAGTAGTTCTAAGTTCTATCTCTATGGTTTGTTTCCTCTTGAAGTACCCCATGCAGAGACTGGCGAAGAACACTTTCGTTTGAAAGGGGTTGCCAAGCTTCCAAAAAACTACTAGTTTGCTGAAATCTCAGCAAACATTTTTTCCCCAAATCTTGATGATACTTGGTGGTAATGATCAGTTCACTAAGCCCACTTGGCTGCCCAACTTTCACTCTTCTAGGTTCAAGCGTTCGTTTCCAGTAACAGTTTGAATTTTTAGGTTTCACTCTGTTTTCTGCTATATAGATAGATGTGTTTGAAACTCTAAATCAAACACGGTTTGTGCTAGCTCCGTGAAACTTGACAAAATGAAGTAGTTCTAAGTTCTATCTCTATGGTTTGTTTCCTCTTGAAGTACCCCATGCAGAGACTGGCGAAAAACACTTTCGTTTGAAAGGGGTTGCCAAGCTTCCAAAAAACTACTCGTTTGCTGAAATCTCAGCAACCATTTTTTCACCAAATCTTGATGATACTTGGTGGTAATGATCAGTTCACTAAGCCCACTTGGCTGCCCAATTTTTATTCTTGTAGGTTGAAGCATTCGTTTCCAGTAACAGTTTGAATTTTTAGGTTTCACTCTGTTTTCTCCTACATAGATAGATGTGTTTTCAATTCTAAATCAAACACGGTTTGTGCTAGCTCCTTGAAACTTGACCAAATGAAGTAGTTCTAAGTTCTATCTCTATGGTTTGTTTCCTCTTGAAGTACCCCATGCAGAGACTGGCGAAGAACACTTTCGTTTGAAAGGGGTTGCCAAGCTTCCAAAAAACTACTCGTTTGCTGAAATCTCAGCAAACATTTTTTCACCAAATCTTGATGATACTTGGTGGTAATGATGAGTTTACTAAGCCCACTTGGCTGCCCAATTTTCACTCTTCTAGGTTCAAGCGTTCGTTTCCAGTAACACTTTGAATTTTTAGGTTTCACTCTGTTTTCTCCTACATAGATAGCTGTGTTTGGAATTCTAAATCAAACACGGTTTGTGCTAGCTCCTTGAAACTTGACCAAATGAAGTAGTTCTAAGTTCTATATCTATGGTTTGTTTCCTCTTGAAGTACCCCATGCAGAGACTGGCGAAAAACACTTTCCTTTGAAAGGGGTTGCCAAGCTTCCAAAAAACTACTAGTTTGCTGAAATCTCAGCAAACATTTTTTCACCAAATCTTGATGATACTTGGTGGTAATGATCAGTTCACTAAGCCCACTTGGCTGCCCAACTTTCACTCTTCTAGGTTCAAGCATTCGTTTCCAGTAACAGTTTGAATTTTTAGGTTTCACTCTGTTTTCTGTTATATAGATAGATGTGTTTGAAACTCTAAATCAATCACGGTTTGTGCTAGCTCCGTGAAACTTGACAAAATGAAGTAGTTCTAAGTTCTATCTCTATGGTTTGTTTCCTCTTGAAGTACCCCATGCAGAGACTGGCGAAGAACACTTTCGTTTGAAAGGGGTTGCCAAGCTTCCAAAAAACTACTAGTTTGCTGAAATCTCAGCAAACATTTTTTCACCAAATCTTGATGATACTTGGTGGTAATGATCAGTTCACTAATCCCACTTGGCTGCCCAATTTTTATTCTTCTAGGTTGAAGCATTCGTTTCCAGTAACAGTTTGAATTTTTAGGTTTCACTCTGTTTTCTCCTACATAGATAGATGTGTTTGGAATTCTAAATCAAACACGGTTTGTGCTAGCTCCTTGAAACTTGACCAAATGAAGTAGTTCTAAGTTCTATCTCTATGGTTTGTTTCCTCTTGAAGTACCCCATGCAGAGACTGGCGAAAAACACGTTCGTTTGAAAGGGGTTGCCAAGCTTCCAAAAAACTACTAGTTTGCTGAAATCTCAGCAAACATTTTTTCACCAAATCTTGATGATACTTGGTGGTAATGATCAGTTCACTAAGCCCACTTGGCTGCCCAACTTTCACTCTTCTAGGTTCAAGCGTTCGTTTCCAGTAACAGTTTGAATTTTTGGTTTCACTCTGTTTTCTGCTGTATAGATAGATGTGTTTGAAACTCTAAATCAAACACGGTTTGTGCTAGCTCCTTGAAACTTGAGCAAATGAAGTAGTTCTAAGTTCTATCTCTATGGTTTGTTTCCTCTTGAAGTACCCCATGCAGAGACTGGCGAAGAACACTTTCGTTTGAAAGGGGTTGCCAAGCTTCCAAGAAACTACTCGTTTGCTGAAATCTCAGCCAACATTTTTTCACCTAATCTTGATGATACTTGGTGGTAATGATCAGTTCACTAAGCCCACTTGGCTGCCCAATTTTCACTCTTCTAGGTTCAAGCGTTCGTTTCCAGTAACACTTTGAATTTTTAGGTTTCACTCTGTTTTCTGCTATATAGATAGATGTGTTTGAAACTCTAAATCAAACACGGTTTGTGCTAGCTCCTTGAAACTTGACAAAATGAAGTTGTTCTAAGTTCTATCTCTATGGTTTGTTTCCTATTGAAGTACCCCATGCAGAGACTGGCGAAGAACACTTTCGTTTGAAAGGGGTTGCCAAGCTTCCAAAAAACTACTAGTTTGCTGAAATCTCAGCAAACATTTTTTCACCAAACCTTGATGATACTTGGTGGTAATGATCAGTTCTCTAATCCCACTTGGCTCCCCAACTTTCACTCTTCTAGGTTCAAGCATTCGTTTCCAGTAACAGTTTGAATTTTTAGGTTTCACTCTGTTTTCTGTTATATAGGTAGATGTGTTTGAAACTCAAAATCAAACACGGTTTGTGCTAGCTCCGTGAAACTTGACAAAATGAAGTAGTTCTAAGTTCTATCTCTATGGTTTGTTTCCTCTTGAAGTACCCCATGCAGAGACTGGCGAAGAACACTTTCGTTTGAAAGGGGTTGCCAAGCTTCCAAAAAACTACTAGTTTGCTGAAATCTCAGCAAACATTTTTTCCCCAAATCTTGATAATACTTGGTGGTAATGATCAGTTCACTAAGCCCACTTGGCTGCCCAACTTTCACTCTTCTAGGTTCAAGCGTTCGTTTCCAGTAACAGTTTGAATTTTTAGGTTTCACTCTGTTTTCTGCTATATAGATAGATATGTTTGAAACTCTAAATCAAACACGGTTTGTGCTAGCTCCGTGAAACTTGACAAAATGAAGTAGTTCTAAGTTCTATCTCTATGGTTTGTTTCCTCTTGAAGTACCCCATGCAGAGACTGGCGAAAAACACTTTCGTTTGAAAGGGGTTGCCAAGCTTCCAAAAAACTACTCGTTTGCTGAAATCTCAGCAAACATTTTTTCACCAAATCTTGATGATACTTGGGGGTAATGATCAGTTCACTAATCCCACTTGCCTGCCCAATTTCACTCTTCTAGGTTCAAGCGTTCGTTTCCAGTAACAGTTTGAATTTTTAGGTTTCACTCTGTTTTCTCCTACAAAGATAGATGTGTTTGGAATTCTAAATCAAACACGGTTTGTGCTAGCTCCTTGAAACTTGACCAAATGAAGTAGTTCTAAGTTCTATCTCTATGGTTTGTTTCCTCTTGAAGTACCCCATGCAGAGACTGGCGAAAAACACTTTCGTTTGAAAGGGGTTGCCAAGCTTCCAAAAAACTACTAGTTTGCTGAAATCTCAGCAAACATTTTTTCACCAAAACTTGATGATACTTGGTGGTAATGATCAGTTCACTAAGCCCACTTGGCTGCCCAACTTTCACTCTTTTAGGTTCAAGCGTTCGTTTCCAGTAACACTTTGAATTTTTAGGTTTCACTCTGTTTTCTGCTATATAGATAGATGTGTTTGAAACTCTAAATCAAACACGGTTTGTGCTAGCTCCGTGAAACTTGACAAAATGAAGTAGTTCTAAGTTCTATCTCTATGGTTTGTTTCCTCTTGAAGTACCCCATGCAGAGCCTGGCGAAGAACACTTTCGTTTGAAAGGGGTTGCCAAGCTTCCAAAAAACTACTCGTTTGCTGAAATCTCAGCAAACATTTTTTTCACCAAATCTTGATGATACTTGGTGGTAATGATCAGTTCACTAAGCCCACTTGGCTGCCCAATTTTCACTCTTCTAGGTTCAAGCGTTCGTTTCCAGTAACACTTTGAATTTTTAGGTTTCACTCTGTTTTCTGCTATATAGATAGATGTGTTTGAAACTCTAAATCAAACACGGTTTGTCCTGCTCCTTGAAACTTGACAAAATGAAGTAGTTCTAAGTTCTATCTCTATGGTTTGTTTTCTCTTGATGTACCCCATGCAGAAACTGGCGAAAAACACTTTCGTTTGAAAGGGGTTGCCAAGCTTCCAAAAAACTACTAGTTTGCTGAAATCTCAGCAAACATTTCTTCACCAAATCTTGATGATACTTGGTGGTAATGATCAGTTCACTAATCCCGCTTGGCTGCCCAACTTTCACTCTTCTAGGTTCAAGCGTTCGTTTCCAGTAACAGTTTGAATTTTTAGGTTTCACTCTGTTTTCTGCTATATAGATAGATGTGTTTGAAACACTAAATCAAACACAGTTTGTGCTAGCTCCGTGAAACTTGACAAAATGAAGTAGATCTAAGTTCTATCTCTATGGTTTGTTTCCTCTTGAAGTACCCCATGCAGAGACTGGCGAAGAACACTTTCGTTTGAAAGGGGTTGCCAAGCTTCCAAAAAACTACTAGTTTGCTGAAATCTCAGCAACCATTTTTTCACCAAATCTTGATGATACTTGGTGGTAATATTCAGTTCACTAAGCCCACTTGGCTGCCCAATTTTCACTCTTCTAGGTTCAAGGGTTCGTTTCCAGTAACACTTTGAATTTTTAGGTTTCACTCTGTTTTCTGCTATATAGATAGATGTGTTTGAAACTCTAAATCAAACACGGTTTGTGCTAGCTCCTTGAAACTTGACCAAATGAAGTAGTTCTAAGTTCTATCTCTATGGTTTGTTTCCTCTTGAAGTACCCCATGCAGAGACTGGCGAAAAACACTTTCGTTTTAAAGGGGTTGCCAAGCTTCCAAAAAACTACTTGTTTGCTGCAATATCAGCAAACGTTTTTTCACCAAAACTTGATGATACTTGGTGGTAATGATCAGTTCACTAAGCCCACTTGGCTGCCCAATTTTTACTCTTCTAGGTTCAAGTGTTCGTTTCCAGTAACACTTTGAAATTTTAGGTTTCACTCTGGTTTCTGCTATATAGATAGATGTCTTTGAAACTCTAAATCAAACACGGTTTGTGCTAGCTCCTTGAAACTTGACAAAATGAAGTAGTTGTTAGTTCTATCTCTATGGTTTTTTTCCTCGAAGTACCCGATGCAGAGACTGGCAAAAAACACTTTCGTTTGAAAGGGGTTGCCAAGCTTCCAAAAAACTACTAGTTTGCTGAAATCTCAGCAAACATTTTTTCACCAAATCTTGATGATACTTGGTGGTAATGATCAGTTTACTAATCCCACTTGGCTGCCCAAATTTTATTCTTCTAGGTTGAAGCTTTCGTTTCCAGTGACTGTTTGAATTTTTAGGTTTCACTCTGTTTTCTCCAACATAGATAGCTGTGTTTGGAATTCTAAATCAAACACGGTTTGTGCTAGCTCCTTGAAACTTGACCAAATGAAGTAGTTCTAAGTTCTATCTCTATGGTTTGTTTCCTCTTGAAGTACCCCATGCAGAGACTGGCGAAAAACACTTTCGTTTGAAAGGGGTTGCCAAGCTTCCAAAAAACTACTAGTTTGCTGAAATCTCAGCAAACATTTTTTCACCAAAACTTGATGATACTTGGTGGTAATGATCAGTTCACTAAGCCCACTTGGCTGCCCAATTTTCACTCTTCTAGGTTCAAGCGTTCGTTTCCAGTAACACTTTGAAATTTTAGGTTTCATTCTGTTTTCTGCTATATAGATAGATGTGTTTGAACTCTAAATCAAACACGGTTTGTGCTAGCTCCGTGAAACTTGACAAAATGAAGTAGTTCTAAGTTCTATCTCTAGGGTTTGTTTCCTCTTGAAGTACCCCATGCAGAGACTGGCGAAGAACACTTCGTATGAAAGGGGTTGCCAAGCTTCCAAAAAACTACTCATTTGCTGAAATCTCAGCAAATATTTTTTCACCAAATCTTGATGATACTTGGTGGTAATGATCAGTTCACTAATCCCACTTGCCTTCCAACTTTCACTCTTCTAGGTTCAAGCGTTCGTTTCCAGTAACAGTTTGAATTTTTAGGTTTCACTCTGTTTTCTGCTATATAGATAGATGTGTTTGAAACTCTAAATTAAACACGGTTTGTGCTAGCTCCGTGAAACTTGACAAAATGAAGTAGTTCTAAGTTCTATCTCTATGGTTTGTTTCCTCTTGAAGTACCCCATGCAGAGACTGGCGAAAAACACTTTCGTTTGAAAGGGGTTGCCAAGCTTCCAAAAAACTACTCGTTTGCTGAAATCTCAGCAAACATTTTTTCACCAAATCTTGATGATACTTGGGGGTAATGATCAGTTCACTAATCCCACTTGCCTGCCCAACTTTCACTCTTCTAGGTTCAAGCGTTCGTTTCCAGTAACAGTTTGAATTTTTAGGTTTCACTCTGTTTTCTCCTACAAAGATAGATGTGTTTGGAATTCTAAATCAAACACGGTTTGTGCTAGCTCCTTGAAACTTGACCAAATGAAGTAGTTCTAAGTTCTATCTCTATGGTTTGTTTCGTCTTGAAGTACCCCATGCAGAGACTGGCGAAAAACACTTTCGTTTGAAAGGGGTTGCCAAGCTTCCAAAAAACTACTAGTTTGCTGAAATCTCAGCAAACATTTTTTCACCAAAACTTGATGATACTTGGTGGTAATGATCAGTTCACTAAGCCCACTTGGCTGCCCAACTTTCACTCTTTTAGGTTCAAGCGTTCGTTTAAGTAACACTTTGTATTTTTAGGTTTCACTCTGTTTTCTGCTATATAGATAGATGTGTTTGAAACTCTAAATCAAACACGGTTTGTGCTAGCTCCGTGAAACTTGACAAAATGAAGTAGTTCTAAGTTCTATCTCTATGGTTTGTTTCCTCTTGAAGTACCCCATGCAGAGCCTGGCGAAGAACACTTTCGTTTGAAAGGGGTTGCCAAGCTTCCAAAAAACTACTCGTTTGCTGAAATCTCAGCAAACATTTTTTCACCAAATCTTGATGATACTTGGTGGTAATGATCAGTTCACTAAGCCCACTTGGCTGCCCAATTTTCACTCTTCTAGGTTCAAGCGTTCGTTTCCAGTAACACTTTGAATTTTTAGGTTTCACTCTGTTTTCTGCTATATAGATAGATGTGTTTGAAACTCTAAATCAAACACGGTTTGTCCTGCTCCTTGAAACTTGACAAAATGAAGTAGTTCTAAGTTCTATCTCTATGGTTTGTTTCCTCTTGATGTACCCCATGCAGAAACTGGCGAAAAACACTTTCGTTTGAAAGGGGTTGCCAAGCTTCCAAAAAACTACTAGTTTGCTGAAATCTCAGCAAACATTTTTTCACCAAAACTTGATGATACTTGGTGGTAATGATCAGTTCACTAAGCCCACTTGGCTGCCCAACTTTCACTCTTTTAGGTTCAAGCGTTCGTTTAAGTAACACTTTGTATTTTTAGGTTTCACTCTGTTTTCTGCTATATAGATAGATGTGTTTGAAACTCTAAATCAAACACGGTTTGTGCTAGCTCCGTGAAACTTGACAAAATGAAGTAGTTCTAAGTTCTATCTCTATGGTTTGTTTCCTCTTGAAGTACCCCATGCAGAGCCTGGCGAAGAACACTTTCGTTTGAAAGGGGTTGCCAAGCTTCCAAAAAACTACTCGTTTGCTGAAATCTCAGCAAACATTTTTTCACCAAATCTTGATGATACTTGGTGGTAATGATCAGTTCACTAAGCCCACTTGGCTGCCCAATTTTCACTCTTCTAGGTTCAAGCGTTCGTTTCCAGTAACACTTTGAATTTTTAGGTTTCACTCTGTTTTCTGCTATATAGATAGATGTGTTTGAAACTCTAAATCAAACACGGTTTGTCCTGCTCCTTGAAACTTGACAAAATGAAGTAGTTCTAAGTTCTATCTCTATGGTTTGTTTCCTCTTGATGTACCCCATGCAGAAACTGGCGAAAAACACTTTCGTTTGAAAGGGGTTGCCAAGCTTCCAAAAAACTACTAGTTTGCTGAAATCTCAGCAAACATTTCTTCACCAAATCTTGATGAAACTTGGTGGTAATGATCAGTTCACTAATCCCACTTGGCTGCCCAACTTTCACTCTTCTAGGTTCAAGCGTTCGTTTCCAGTAACAGTTTGAATTTTTAGGTTTCACTCTGTTTTCTGCTATATAGATAGATGTGTTTGAAACTCTAAATCAAACACAGTTTGTGCTAGCTCCGTGAAACTTGACAAAATGAAGTAGATCTAAGTTCTATCTCTATGGTTTGTTTCCTCTTGAAGTACCCCATGCAGAGACTGGCGAAGAACACTTTCGTTTGAAAGGGGTTGCCAAGCTTCCAAAAAACTACTAGTTTGCTGAAATCTCAGCAACCATTTTTTCACCAAATCTTGATGATACTTTATGGTAATATTCAGTTCACTAAGCCCACTTGGCTGCCCAATTTTCACTCTTCTAGGTTCAAGGGTTCGTTTCCAGTAACACTTTGAATTTTTAGGTTTCACTCTGTTTTCTGCTATATAGATAGATGTGTTTGAAACTCTAAATCAAACACGGTTTGTGCTAGCTCCTTGAAACTTGACCAAATGAAGTAGTTCTAAGTTCTATCTCTATGGTTTGTTTCCTCTTGAAGTACCCCATGCAGAGACTGGCGAAAAACACTTTCGTTTTAAAGGGGTTGCCAAGCTTCCAAAAAACTACTAGTTTGCTGCAATATCAGCAAACGTTTTTTCACCAAAACTTGATGATACTTGGTGGTAATGATCAGTTCACTAAGCCCACTTGGCTGCCCAATTTTTACTCTTCTAGGTTCAAGCGTTCGTTTCCAGTAACACTTTGAAATTTTAGGTTTCACTCTGCTTTCTGCTATATAGATAGATGTCTTTGAAACTCTAAATCAAACACGGTTTGTGCTAGCTCCTTGAAACTTGACAAAATGAAGTAGTTGTTAGTTCTATCTCTATGGTTTTTTTCCTCGAAGTACCCGATGCAGAGACTGGCAAAAAACACTTTCGTTTGAAAGGGGTTGCCAAGCTTCCAAAAAACTACTAGTTTGCTGAAATCTCAGCAAACATTTTTTCACCAAATCTTGATGATACTTGGTGGTAATGATCAGTTTACTAATCCCACTTGGCTGCCCAAATTTTATTCTTCTAGGTTGAAGCTTTCGTTTCCAGTGACTGTTTGAATTTTTAGGTTTCACTCTGTTTTCTCCAACATAGATAGCTGTGTTTGGAATTCTAAATCAAACACGGTTTGTGCTAGCTCCTTGAAACTTGACCAAATGAAGTAGTTCTAAGTTCTATCTCTATGGTTTGTTTCCTCTTGAAGTACCCCATGCAGAGACTGGCGAAAAACACTTTCGTTTGAAAGGGGTTGCCAAGCTTCCAAAAAACTACTAGTTTGCTGAAATCTCAGCAAACATTTTTTCACCAAAACTTGATGATACTTGGTGGTAATGATCAGTTCACTAAGCCCACTTGGCTGCCCAATTTTCACTCTTCTAGGTTCAAGCGTTCGTTTCCAGTAACACTTTGAAATTTTAGGTTTCATTCTGTTTTCTGCTATATAGATAGATGTGTTTGAACTCTAAATCAAACACGGTTTGTGCTAGCTCCGTGAAACTTGACAAAATGAAGTAGTTCTAAGTTCTATCTCTAGGGTTTGTTTCCTCTTGAAGTACCCCATGCAGAGACTGGCGAAGAACACTTCGTTTGAAAGGGGTTGCCAAGCTTCCAAAAAACTACTCATTTGCTGAAATCTCAGCAAATATTTTTTCACCAAATCTTGATGATACTTGGTGGTAATGATCAGTTCACTAATCCCACTTGCCTCCCAACTTTCACTCTTCTAGGTTCAAGCGTTCGTTTCCAGTAACAGTTTGAATTTTTAGGTTTCACTCTGTTTTCTGCTATATAGATAGATGTGTTTGAAACTCTAAATCAAACACGGTTTGTGCTAGCTCCGTGAAACTTGACAAAATGAAGTAGTTCTAAGTTCTATCTCTATGGTTTGTTTCCTCTTGAAGTACCCCATGCAGAGACTGGCGAAGAACACTTTCGTTTGAAAGGGGTTGCCAAGCTTCCAAAAAACTACTCATTTTCTGAAATCTCAGCAAACATTCTTGCACCTACTCTTGATGATACTTGGTGGTAATGATCAGTTCACTAAGCCCACTTGGCTGCCCAACTTTCACTCTTCTAGGTTCAAGCGTTCGTTTCCAGTAACAGTTTGAATTTTTAGGTTTCACTCTGTTTTCTGCTATATAGATAGATGTCTTTGAAACTCTAAATCAAACACGGTTTGTGCTAGCTCCGTGAAACTTGACAAAATGAAGTAGTTCTAAGTTCTATCTCTATGGTTTGTTTCCTCTTGAATACCCCATGCAGAGACTGGCGAAGAACACTTTCGTTTGAAAGGGGTTGCCAAGCTTCCAAAAAACTACTCGTTTGCTGAAATCTCAGCAAATATTTTTTCACCAAATCTTGATGATACTTGGTGGTAATGATCAGTTCACTAAGCCCACTTGGCTGCCCAACTTTCACTCTTCTAGGTTCAAGCGTTCGTTTCCAGTAACAGTTTGAATTTTTAGGTTTCACTCTGTTTTCTGCTATATAGATAGATATGTTTGAAACTCTAAATCAAACACGGTTTGTGCTAGCTCCATGAAACTTGACAAAATGAAGTAGTTCTAAGTTCTATCTCTATGGTTTGTTTCCTCTTGAAGTACCCCATGCAGAGACTGGCGAAGAACACTTTCGTTTGAAAGGGGTTGCCAAGCTTCCAAAAAACTACTCGTTTGCTGAAATCTCAGCAAACATTTTTTCACCAAATCTTGATGATACTTGGTGGTAATGATCAGTTCACTAAGCCCACTTGGCTGCCCAATTTTCACTCTTCTAGGTTCAAGCGTTCGTTTCCAGTAACACTTTGAATTTTTAGGTTTCACTCTGTTTTCTGCTATATAGATAGATGTGTTTGAAACTCTAAATCAAACACGGTTTGTGCTAGCTCCGTGAAACTTGACAAAATGAAGTAGTTCTAAGTTCTATCTCTATGGTTTGTTTCCTCTTGAAGTACCCCATGCAGAAACTGGCGAAAAACACTTTCGTTTGAAAGGGGTTGCCAAGCTTCCAAAAAACTACTCGTTTGCTGAAATCTCAGCAAACATTTTTTCACCAAATCTTGATGATACTTGGGGGTAATGATCAGTTCACTAATCCCACTTGCCTGCCCAACTTTCACTCTTCTAGGTTCAAGCGATCGTTTCCAGTAACAGTTTGAATTTTTAGGTTTCACTCTGTTTTCTGCTATATAGATAGATGTATTTGAAACTCTAAATCAAACACGGTTTGTGCTAGCTCCGTGAAACTTGACAAAATGAAGTAGTTCTAAGTTCTATCTCTATGGTCTGTTTCCTCTTGAAGTACCCCATGCAGAGACTGGCGAAGAACACTTTCGTTTGAAAGGGGTTGCCAAGCTTCCAAAAAACTACTAGTTTGCTGAAATCTCAGCAAACATTTTTTCACCAAATCTTGATGATACTTGGTGGTAATGATCAGTTCACTATTCCCACTTGGCTGCCCAACTTTCACTCTTCTAGGTTCAAGCGTTCGTTTCCAGTAACTGTTTGAATTTTTAGGTTTCACTCTGTTTTCTGCTATATAGATAGATGTGTTTGAAACTCTAAATCAAACACGGTTTGTGCTAGCTCCGTGAAACTTGACAAAATGAAGTAGTTCTAAGTTCTATCTCTACGGTTTGTTTCCTCTTGAAGTACCCCATGCAGAGACTGCTGAAGAACACTTTCGTTTGAAAGGGGTTGCCAAGCTTCCAAAAAACTACTCGTTTGCTGAAATCTCAGCAAACATTTTTTCACCAAATCTTGATGATACTTGGTGGTAATGATCAGTTCACTAATCCCACTTGGCTGCCCAATTTTTATTCTTCTAGGTTGAATCATTCGTTTCCAGTAACAGTTTGAATTTTTAGGTTTCACTCTGTTTTCTCCTACATAGATAGATGTGTTTGGAATTCTAAATCAAACACGGTTTGTGCTAGCTCCGTGAAACTTGACAAAATGAAGTAGTTCTAAGTTCTATCTCTATGGTTTGTTTCCTCTTGAATACCCCATGCAGAGACTGGCGAAGAACACTTTCGTTTGAAAGGGGTTGCCAAGCTTCCAAAAAACTACTCGTTTGCTGAAATCTCAGCAAATATTTTTTCACCAAATCTTGATGATACTTGGTGGTAATGATCAGTTCACTAAGCCCACTTGGCTGCCCAACTTTCACTCTTCTAGGTTCAAGCGTTCGTTTCCAGTAACAGTTTGAATTTTTAGGTTTCACTCTGTTTTCTGCTATATAGATAGATATGTTTGAAACTCTAAATCAAACACGGTTTGTGCTAGCTCCATGAAACTTGACAAAATGAAGTAGTTCTAAGTTCTATCTCTATGGTTTGTTTCCTCTTGAAGTACCCCATGCAGAGACTGGCGAAGAACACTTTCGTTTGAAAGGGGTTGCCAAGCTTCCAAAAAACTACTCGTTTGCTGAAATCTCAGCAAACATTTTTTCACCAAATCTTGATGATACTTGGTGGTAATGATCAGTTCACTAAGCCCACTTGGCTGCCCAATTTTCACTCTTCTAGGTTCAAGCGTTCGTTTCCAGTAACACTTTGAATTTTTAGGTTTCACTCTGTTTTCTGCTATATAGATAGATGTGTTTGAAACTCTAAATCAAACACGGTTTGTGCTAGCTCCGTGAAACTTGACAAAATGAAGTAGTTCTAAGTTCTATCTCTATGGTTTGTTTCCTCTTGAAGTACCCCATGCAGAAACTGGCGAAAAACACTTTCGTTTGAAAGGGGTTGCCAAGCTTCCAAAAAACTACTCGTTTGCTGAAATCTCAGCAAACATTTTTTCACCAAATCTTGATGATACTTGGGGGTAATGATCAGTTCACTAATCCCACTTGCCTGCCCAACTTTCACTCTTCTAGGTTCAAGCGATCGTTTCCAGTAACAGTTTGAATTTTTAGGTTTCACTCTGTTTTCTGCTATATAGATAGATGTATTTGAAACTCTAAATCAAACACGTTTTGTGCTAGCTCCGTGAAACTTGACAAAATGAAGTAGTTCTAAGTTCTATCTCTATGGTCTGTTTCCTCTTGAAGTACCCCATGCAGAGACTGGCGAAGAACACTTTCGTTTGAAAGGGGTTGCCAAGCTTCCAAAAAACTACTAGTTTGCTGAAATCTCAGCAAACATTTTTTCACCAAATCTTGATGATACTTGGTGGTAATGATCAGTTCACTATTCCCACTTGGCTGCCCAACTTTCACTCTTCTAGGTTCAAGCGTTCGTTTCCAGTAACTGTTTGAATTTTTAGGTTTCACTCTGTTTTCTGCTATATAGATAGATGTGTTTGAAACTCTAAATCAAACACGGTTTGTGCTAGCTCCGTGAAACTTGACAAAATGAAGTAGTTCTAAGTTCTATCTCTACGGTTTGTTTCCTCTTGAAGTACCCCATGCAGAGACTGGTGAAGAACACTTTCGTTTGAAAGGGGTTGCCAAGCTTCCAAAAAACTACTCGTTTGCTGAAATCTCAGCAAACATTTTTTCACCAAATCTTGATGATACTTGGTGGTAATGATCAGTTCACTAATCCCACTTGGCTGCCCAATTTTTATTCTTCTAGGTTGAATCATTCGTTTCCAGTAACAGTTTGAATTTTTAGGTTTCACTCTGTTTTCTCCTACATAGATAGATGTGTTTGGAATTCTAAATCAAACACGGTTTGTGCTAGCTCCTTGAAACTTGACCAAATGAAGTAGTTCTAAGTTCTATCTCTATGGTTTGTTTCCTCTTGAAGTACCCCATGCAGAGATAGGCGAAAAACACTTTCGTTTGAAAGGGGTTGCCAAGCTTCCAAAAAACTACTAGTTTGCTGAAATCTCAGCAAACATTTTTTCACCAAATCTTGATGACACTTGGTGGTAATGATCAGTTCACTAAGCCCACTTGGCTGCCCAACTTTCACTCTTCTAGGTTCAAGCGTTCATTTCCAGTAACAGTTTGAATTTTTAGGTTTCACTCTGTTTTCTGCTATATAGATAGATGTGTTTGAAACTCTAAATCAAACACGGTTTGTGCTAGCTCCGTGAAACTTGACAAAATGAAGTAGTTCTAAGTTCTATCTCTATGGTTTGTTTCCTCTTGATGTACCCCATGCAGAAACTGGCGAAAAACACTTTCGTTTGAAAGGGGTTGCCAAGCTTCCAAAAAACTACTAGTTTGCTGAAATCTCAGCAAACATTTTTTCACCAAAACTTGATGATACTTGGTGGTAATGATCAGTTCACTAAGCCCACTTGGCTGCCCAACTTTCACTCTTTTAGGTTCAAGCGTTCGTTTAAGTAACACTTTGTATTTTTAGGTTTCACTCTGTTTTCTGCTATATAGATAGATGTGTTTGAAACTCTAAATCAAACACGGTTTGTGCTAGCTCCGTGAAACTTGACAAAATGAAGTAGTTCTAAGTTCTATCTCTATGGTTTGTTTCCTCTTGAAGTACCCCATGCAGAGCCTGGCGAAGAACACTTTCGTTTGAAAGGGGTTGCCAAGCTTCCAAAAAACTACTCGTTTGCTGAAATCTCAGCAAACATTTTTTCACCAAATCTTGATGATACTTGGTGGTAATGATCAGTTCACTAAGCCCACTTGGCTGCCCAATTTTCACTCTTCTAGGTTCAAGCGTTCGTTTCCAGTAACACTTTGAATTTTTAGGTTTCACTCTGTTTTCTGCTATATAGATAGATGTGTTTGAAACTCTAAATCAAACACGGTTTGTCCTGCTCCTTGAAAACTTGACAAAATGAAGTAGTTCTAAGTTCTATCTCTATGGTTTGTTTCCTCTTGATGTACCCCATGCAGAAACTGGCGAAAACACTTTCGTTTGAAAGGGGTTGCCAAGCTTCCAAAAAACTACTAGTTTGCTGAAATCTCAGCAAACATTTCTTCACCAAATCTTGATGATACTTGGTGGTAATGATCAGTTCACTAATCCCACTTGGCTGCCCAACTTTCACTCTTCTAGGTTCAAGCGTTCGTTTCCAGTAACAGTTTGAATTTTTAGGTTTCACTCTGTTTTCTGCTATATAGATAGATGTGTTTGAAACTCTAAATCAAACACAGTTTGTGCTAGCTCCGTGAAACTTGACAAAATGAAGTAGATCTAAGTTCTATCTCTATGGTTTGTTTCCTCTTGAAGTACCCCATGCAGAGACTGGCGAAGAACACTTTCGTTTGAAAGGGGTTGCCAAGCTTCCAAAAAACTACTAGTTTGCTGAAATCTCAGCAACCATTTTTTCACCAAATCTTGATGATACTTTATGGTAATATTCAGTTCACTAAGCCCACTTGGCTGCCCAATTTTCACTCTTATAGGTTCAAGGGTTCGTTTCCAGTAACACTTTGAATTTTTAGGTTTCACTCTGTTTTCTGCTATATAGATAGATGTGTTTGAAACTCTAAATCAAACACGGTTTGTGCTAGCTCCTTGAAACTTGACCAAATGAAGTAGTTCTAAGTTCTATCTCTATGGTTTGTTTCCTCTTGAAGTACCCCATGCAGAGACTGGCGAAAAACACTTTCGTTTTAAAGGGGTTGCCAAGCTTCCAAAAAACTACTAGTTTGCTGCAATATCAGCAAACGTTTTTTCACCAAAACTTGATGATACTTGGTGGTAATGATCAGTTCACTAAGCCCACTTGGCTGCCCAATTTTTACTCTTCTAGGTTCAAGCGTTCGTTTCCAGTAACACTTTGAAATTTTAGGTTTCACTCTGCTTTCTGCTATATAGATAGATGTCTTTGAAACTCTAAATCAAACACGGTTTGTGCTAGCTCCTTGAAACTTGACAAAATGAAGTAGTTGTTAGTTCTATCTCTATGGTTTTTTTCCTCAAAGTACCCGATGCAGAGACTGGCAAAAAACACTTTCGTTTGAAAGGGGTTGCCAAGCTTCCAAAAAACTACTAGTTTGCTGAAATCTCAGCAAACATTTTTTCACCAAATCTTGATGATACTTGGTGGTAATGATCAGTTTACTAATCCCACTTGGCTGCCCAAATTTTATTCTTCTAGGTTGAAGCTTTCGTTTCCAGTGACTGTTTGAATTTTTAGGTTTCACTCTGTTTTCTCCAACATAGATAGCTGTGTTTGGAATTCTAAATCAAACACGGTTTGTGCTAGCTCCTTGAAACTTGACCAAATGAAGTAGTTCTAAGTTCTATCTCTATGGTTTGTTTCCTCTTGAAGTACCCCATGCAGAGACTGGCGAAAAACACTTTCGTTTGAAAGGGGTTGCCAAGCTTCCAAAAAACTACTAGTTTGCTGAAATCTCAGCAAACATTTTTTCACCAAAACTTGATGATACTTGGTGGTAATGATCAGTTCACTAAGCCCACTTGGCTGCCCAATTTTCACTCTTCTAGGTTCAAAGCGTTCGTTTCCAGTAACACTTTGAAATTTTAGGTTTCATTCTGTTTTCTGCTATATAGATAGATGTGTTTGAACTCTAAATCAAACACGGTTTGTGCTAGCTCCGTGAAACTTGACAAAATGAAGTAGTTCTAAGTTCTATCTCTAGGGTTTGTTTCCTCTTGAAGTACCCCATGCAGAGACTGGCGAAGAACACTTCGTTTGAAAGGGGTTGCCAAGCTTCCAAAAAACTACTCATTTGCTGAAATCTCAGCAAATATTTTTTCACCAAATCTTGATGATACTTGGTGGTAATGATCAGTTCACTAATCCCACTTGCCTCCCAACTTTCACTCTTCTAGGTTCAAGCGTTCGTTTCCAGTAACAGTTTGAATTTTTAGGTTTCACTCTGTTTTCTGCTATATAGATAGATGTGTTTGAAACTCTAAATCAAACACGGTTTGTGCTAGCTCCGTGAAACTTGACAAAATGAAGTAGTTCTAAGTTCTATCTCTATGGTTTGTTTCCTCTTGAAGTACCCCATGCAGAGACTGGCGAAGAACACTTTCGTTTGAAAGGGGTTGCCAAGCTTCCAAAAAACTACTCATTTTCTGAAATCTCAGCAAACATTCTTGCACCTACTCTTGATGATACTTGGTGGTAATGATCAGTTCACTAAGCCCACTTGGCTGCCCAACTTTCACTCTTCTAGGTTCAAGCGTTCGTTTCCAGTAACAGTTTGAATTTTTAGGTTTCACTCTGTTTTCTGCTATATAGATAGATGTCTTTGAAACTCTAAATCAAACACGGTTTGTGCTAGCTCCGTGAAACTTGACAAAATGAAGTAGTTCTAAGTTCTATCTCTATGGTTTGTTTCCTCTTGAATACCCCATGCAGAGACTGGCGAAGAACACTTTCGTTTGAAAGGGGTTGCCAAGCTTCCAAAAAACTACTCGTTTGCTGAAATCTCAGCAAATATTTTTTCACCAAATCTTGATGATACTTGGTGGTAATGATCAGTTCACTAAGCCCACTTGGCTGCCCAACTTTCACTCTTCTAGGTTCAAGCGTTCGTTTCCAGTAACAGTTTGAATTTTTAGGTTTCACTCTGTTTTCTGCTATATAGATAGATATGTTTGAAACTCTAAATCAAACACGGTTTGTGCTAGCTCCATGAAACTTGACAAAATGAAGTAGTTCTAAGTTCTATCTCTATGGTTTGTTTCCTCTTGAAGTACCCCATGCAGAGACTGGCGAAGAACACTTTCGTTTGAAAGGGGTTGCCAAGCTTCCAAAAAACTACTCGTTTGCTGAAATCTCAGCAAACATTTTTTCACCAAATCTTGATGATACTTGGTGGTAATGATCAGTTCACTAAGCCCACTTGGCTGCCCAATTTTCACTCTTCTAGGTTCAAGCGTTCGTTTCCAGTAACACTTTGAATTTTTAGGTTTCACTCTGTTTTCTGCTATATAGATAGATGTGTTTGAAACTCTAAATCAAACACGGTTTGTGCTAGCTCCGTGAAACTTGACAAAATGAAGTAGTTCTAAGTTCTATCTCTATGGTTTGTTTCCTCTTGAAGTACCCCATGCAGAAACTGGCGAAAAACACTTTCGTTTGAAAGGGGTTGCCAAGCTTCCAAAAAACTACTCGTTTGCTGAAATCTCAGCAAACATTTTTTCACCAAATCTTGATGATACTTGGGGGTAATGATCAGTTCACTAATCCCACTTGCCTGCCCAACTTTCACTCTTCTAGGTTCAAGCGATCGTTTCCAGTAACAGTTTGAATTTTTAGGTTTCACTCTGTTTTCTGCTATATAGATAGATGTATTTGAAACTCTAAATCAAACACGGTTTGTGCTAGCTCCGTGAAACTTGACAAAATGAAGTAGTTCTAAGTTCTATCTCTATGGTCTGTTTCCTCTTGAAGTACCCCATGCAGAGACTGGCGAAGAACACTTTCGTTTGAAAGGGGTTGCCAAGCTTCCAAAAAACTACTAGTTTGCTGAAATCTCAGCAAACATTTTTTCACCAAATCTTGATGATACTTGGTGGTAATGATCAGTTCACTATTCCCACTTGGCTGCCCAACTTTCACTCTTCTAGGTTCAAGCGTTCGTTTCCAGTAACTGTTTGAATTTTTAGGTTTCACTCTGTTTTCTGCTATATAGATAGATGTGTTTGAAACTCTAAATCAAACACGGTTTGTGCTAGCTCCGTGAAACTTGACAAAATGAAGTAGTTCTAAGTTCTATCTCTACGGTTTGTTTCCTCTTGAAGTACCCCATGCAGAGACTGGTGAAGAACACTTTCGTTTGAAAGGGGTTGCCAAGCTTCCAAAAACTACTCGTTTGCTGAAATCTCAGCAAACATTTTTTCACCAAATCTTGATGATACTTGGTGGTAATGATCAGTTCACTAATCCCACTTGGCTGCCCAATTTTTATTCTTCTAGGTTGAATCATTCGTTTCCAGTAACAGTTTGAATTTTTAGGTTTCACTCTGTTTTCTCCTACATAGATAGATTGTGTTTGGAATTCTAAATCAAACACGGTTTGTGCTAGCTCCGTGAAACTTGACAAAATGAAGTAGTTCTAAGTTCTATCTCTATGGTTTGTTTCCTCTTGAATACCCCATGCAGAGACTGGCGAAGAACACTTTCGTTTGAAAGGGGTTGCCAAGCTTCCAAAAAACTACTCGTTTGCTGAAATCTCAGCAAATATTTTTTCACCAAATCTTGATGATACTTGGTGGTAATGATCAGTTCACTAAGCCCACTTGGCTGCCCAACTTTCACTCTTCTAGGTTCAAGCGTTCGTTTCCAGTAACAGTTTGAATTTTTAGGTTTCACTCTGTTTTCTGCTATATAGATAGATATGTTTGAAACTCTAAATCAAACACGGTTTGTGCTAGCTCCATGAAACTTGACAAAATGAAGTAGTTCTAAGTTCTATCTCTATGGTTTGTTTCCTCTTGAAGTACCCCATGCAGAGACTGGCGAAGAACACTTTCGTTTGAAAGGGGTTGCCAAGCTTCCAAAAAACTACTCGTTTGCTGAAATCTCAGCAAACATTTTTTCACCAAATCTTGATGATACTTGGTGGTAATGATCAGTTCACTAAGCCCACTTGGCTGCCCAATTTTCACTCTTCTAGGTTCAAGCGTTCGTTTCCAGTAACACTTTGAATTTTTAGGTTTCACTCTGTTTTCTGCTATATAGATAGATGTGTTTGAAACTCTAAATCAAACACGGTTTGTGCTAGCTCCGTGAAACTTGACAAAATGAAGTAGTTCTAAGTTCTATCTCTATGGTTTGTTTCCTCTTGAAGTACCCCATGCAGAAACTGGCGAAAAACACTTTCGTTTGAAAGGGGTTGCCAAGCTTCCAAAAAACTACTCGTTTGCTGAAATCTCAGCAAACATTTTTTCACCAAATCTTGATGATACTTGGGGGTAATGATCAGTTCACTAATCCCACTTGCCTGCCCAACTTTCACTCTTCTAGGTTCAAGCGATCGTTTCCAGTAACAGTTTGAATTTTTAGGTTTCACTCTGTTTTCTGCTATATAGATAGATGTATTTGAAACTCTAAATCAAACACGGTTTGTGCTAGCTCCGTGAAACTTGACAAAATGAAGTAGTTCTAAGTTCTATCTCTATGGTCTGTTTCCTCTTGAAGTACCCCATGCAGAGACTGGCGAAGAACACTTTCGTTTGAAAGGGGTTGCCAAGCTTCCAAAAAACTACTAGTTTGCTGAAATCTCAGCAAACATTTTTTCACCAAATCTTGATGATACTTGGTGGTAATGATCAGTTCACTATTCCCACTTGGCTGCCCAACTTTCACTCTTCTAGGTTCAAGCGTTCGTTTCCAGTAACTGTTTGAATTTTTAGGTTTCACTCTGTTTTCTGCTATATAGATAGATGTGTTTGAAACTCTAAATCAAACACGGTTTGTGCTAGCTCCGTGAAACTTGACAAAATGAAGTAGTTCTAAGTTCTATCTCTACGGTTTGTTTCCTCTTGAAGTACCCCATGCAGAGACTGGTGAAGAACACTTTCGTTTGAAAGGGGTTGCCAAGCTTCCAAAAAACTACTCGTTTGCTGAAATCTCAGCAAACATTTTTTCACCAAATCTTGATGATACTTGGTGGTAATGATCAGTTCACTAATCCCACTTGGCTGCCCAATTTTTATTCTTCTAGGTTGAATCATTCGTTTCCAGTAACAGTTTGAATTTTTAGGTTTCACTCTGTTTTCTCCTACATAGATAGATGTGTTTGGAATTCTAAATCAAACACGGTTTGTGCTAGCTCCTTGAAACTT